>NC_064924.1:362856313-363159343 GCF_023897955.1 Schistocerca gregaria
TTATTCACAAAGTTCATAGAAATTTTCTTTTTGTCAAATATTTCTAACATATTTCCGACTACTAACTGATCTTGAAATTTTGGGTTCCAATCCATGTTACTTAATCAAGTAATAGAAGGAACCATAGCATCACATTAGCACACAATTATATTATTTCTCCACACGAGGAAGTTAGGTCAGTGCTAACAGTGTAGCTTATCAATAGTTGCTAGCAGTGGAGGATGCATATGGTGGGGGAGCCCCGCTCGCTCCCCCCCCCCCCCCCCTCTAGCGGAGCAGACCGCATAGCCACCTTCGCCGCCCCCGCACTGAGCCCGCACGCTATTCGTTCGTTTCTTTCGTCAGTCGACTCAACAGTATCGGTTATCGAGTGGTTGTACTTCGCTATGTGTGTCTGCGTCATCGTATTCTATACGTTCCTGGCTGGCACATAGATAGCTAACACATACCTACGAGAAAAGTCACACCCATTATTCTGCTAGCAGATTTTTCGGGAAAAGTAGCAAATATTTTGTTATCTTGTAGAGAGAAGCTTCGATATGTAGCGTTTTAAATACGAACTATTCGACGAATAGGAAGCTAGTTTACATTCGGAAGCATAAATATTAAGACTGAAGAATAAATAAGTAAAGGCTGCCCGTTTGTCCTAGATCTGACTATCCTACTTTGCACACGTTGTACAAAATATTTGCTTCTCTATCTGCAACTATTGATACAGTACAAAGAAGTTTTTCAACATTGCGGCGTAGACTTGGCTGAGGCCGACAATGGACGAGGATCGACTTAATGGCTTAACTCCGTTGAACACTCACCCTGACATTGATTGTCCTGCTGACGATGTAATTAACCAATTTGCTAGGAAGAATAAGGGCATAGAAATCATCATTTAAGGAAGAGAACCAAAAATGTAACTTTTTTTAAATCATAAGATGACACTGTCTTGTATGTGTCTATGATCAGATTAAATATAACTTTCTTAAACATTGAACGTGACTTGATTATGTTTTACTGCGGTAAAAGTAAAGATAGCTCAAGATATATTTAGTGCCACAGTGCCACCTCCTTGAGCTTTTTCTGTATCCGTTAGTGGTTGCTAGTGAGAGGCAATTGATATGCAGAAACGGGCCTGATTTATCTGATATAATGCATTGTTTTATATGGTACAGAACAATGATGAATTAATTGATATTAATTTTAAATTATTTGTAATGCTGTAAATAAGATTTTAATACTGGTCGCGAAACATTTGCCAGAGAAGAAAACGAAGCCGAAAGGGATCTCTGGGGCAGAACATAATTCTTACAAAGAATGTCGTATCAGCCCAAATATTTTCTTTCAGTGATGGAAAAGAAAGATGCGTCGACTGCTGTTTTACATCACATACACTCCTGGAAATTGAAATAAGAACACCGTGAATTCATTGTCCCAGGAAGGGGAAACTTTATTGACACATTCCTGGGGTCAGATACATCACATGATCACACTGACAGAACCACAGGCACATAGACACAGGCAATAGAGCATGCACAATGTCGGCACTAGTACAGTGTATATCCACCTTTCGCAGCAATGCAGGCTGCTATTCTCCCATGGAGACGATCGTAGAGATGCTGGATGTAGTCCTGTGGAATGGCTTGCCATGCCATTTCCACCTGGCGCCTCAGTTGGACCAGCGTTCGTGCGGGACGTGCAGACCGCGTGAGACGACGCTTCATCCAGTCCCAAACATGCTCAATGGGGGACAGATCCGGAGATCTTGCTGGCCAGGGTAGTTGACTTACACCTTGTAGAGCACGTTGGGTGGCACGGGATACATGCGGACGTGCTGTTCCATTGCATTGGAACAGCAAGTTCCCTTGCCGGTCTAGGAATGGTAGAACGATGGGTTCGATGACGGTTTGGATGTACCGTTCACTATTCAGTGTCCCCTCGACGATCACCAGAGGTGTACGGTCAGTGTAGGAGATCGCTCCCCACACCATGATGCCGGGTGTTGGCCCTGTGTGCCTCGGTCGTATGCAGTCCTGATTGTGGCGCTCACCTGCACGGCGCCAAGCACGCATACGACCATCATTGGCACCAAGGCAGAAGCAACTCTCATCGCTGAAGACGACACATCTCCATTCGTCCCTCTATTCACACCTGTCGCGACACCACTGGAGGCAGGCTGCACGATGTTGAGGCGTGAGCGGAAGACGGCCTAACGGTGTGCGGGACCGTAGCCCAGCTTCATGGAGACGGTTGCGAATGGTTCTCGCCGATACCCCAGGAGCAACAGTGTCCATAATTTGCTGGGAAGTGGCGGTGCGGTCCCCTACGGCACTGCGTAGGATCCTACGGTCTTGGCGTGCATCCGTGCGTCGCTGCGGTCCGGTCCCAGGTCGACGGGCACGTGCACCTTCCGCCGGCCACTGGCGACAACATCGATGTACTGTGGAGACCTCACGCCCCACGTGTTGAGGAATTCGGCGGTACGTCCACCCGGCCTCCCGCATGCCCACTATACGCCCTCGCTCAAAGTCCGTCAACTGCACATACGGTTCACGTCCACGCTGTCGCGGCATGCTACCAGTGTTAAAGACTGCGATGGAGCTCCGTATGCGACGGCAAACTGGCTGACACTGATGGCGGCGGTGCACAAATGCTGCGCAGCTAGCGCCATTCGACGGCCAACACCGCGGTTCCTGGTGTGTCCGCTGTGCCGTGCGTGTGATCATTGCTTGTACAGCCCTCTCGCAGTGTCCGGAGCAAGTATGGTGGGTCTGAACACCGGTGTCAATGTGTTCTTTTTTCCATTTCCAGGAGTGTATTTGAGTAATTTGTGAAGTAGAAAATAGTGTTTAATTAAAATAAAAATAACGGTGTGAACGTGACATAAAAAGTGCCACAATCAAAGAATCTGACGCCATGAATACTCCCATTTTCCGACCAGATCATGGAGAAGCAGACGAAGTAGCACCGTCGTTCTGTTAGGTTTAGTTTTGCCAGTATTAACCAAAATGTGTTTGCATCAACTGCAGCAAAAATTGCAGTACCCTTTAGCGCAGGATCAGGAACTAAGGGTTAATTCAGCATCTATAATCACTATGAATGCTGTAACTCCTACTGGGTTAGAGCTTTCGTATTTTCTGAATGGAGTTATAGTGCAAAAGGTACTTAGTATTTGCTTCTATTTCACGTCGGCAAGGACATTGTGTGTCTAATTACGGCCAGTCGTTCGAGGGGAGTAAATATCAACACAGTGTCGCTGGAGGGCTCCAAATGACAATCAGGGTTGAGAATTCAGCTCCTGAATCCATGACATAACCCCAACTGTTTTATGTCACATATGAAAATGTCAGGTCCTTCAATTAACTGCTCACTGTATATTATAATCTAGAAAATCGTACTACGTTAGATGTATCTCTCACACGAAACATATGAAGCACTACCAGACGTGACTGTTTCACTCTACACTCATGGTTTTTGGTAATCGAGTTAACAGGACTATTGCTGTAATACTTTGCTGAGGAACAAAACTGTCACAGTAGGGAGATTTCCAACTTCGGCACAAAAATCCAGACAGTTACCTAGGAGGGAAAGAGTTGAATCAGTCGGTTGTGGTGTTTTCGAACAAGACATGACAGTGACAGAGGGAAATCTTCAGTATTGCAGGGCAATAATTCGTAAAAGATTTGAATTCTTCTTCAGGAAGGTCGAGGCCACCTGAAATAAATCTCCAACTTGGCTACGTAAGAAAGCGAGTGGATATCAACAGTGCCATCATTTCTGTCATATGCTTGCCGTGAGTTAGGGCAGGTAGCGATCTGCGGCAGACCTTCGACGGAGTACAATGTGGTGCAGTCCCAAGTGTTTAGGGAAATACTTTGCAGCCTTCAATGATCAACAAGACATTCCACAGCAAACAATTCCTACAAGGTGGCATGTTGACCCAACAAACATCATCAGTTACTACAGCAGTAAGCACAGGGTCCCCGATATTTCTACTAGGATCAATGAAAATATGTCGCCCTGGCACATTAACCACGTTTCGTACTACATGAGGTCGATGGTCATGCCCATATACGTCGTTGTCCTGATGAACATATGTGCGGGACCTGTACCAGGCCACCGTCTCAAGCCGGTGGGGGCAGTGTTATGCCATGCGGGACATTCACTAGTGCTTTCATGAAAAGTGTGATAGTAATGGAAGGCACGATGAATGCTGTACTCTATGTGGACGTTACTGTGGACCTCCTGCATTCTTTCTTACCTGATGCTCTCCCCGACGACTATGCCATCTGCCAGCAGGGTAATAACCGTTCGTATCTCAGTGACAAAATTTTGTGCAGTGATTTGGTAAGCGTGCTGGTGAAATGTAGAAGTCTGAACCCGATGGAACAAGTAAGGGTAATAGTGCTCCATGCCACTTCCAGCCTTAATTGTGGTCGTCTGAAACACAGACATCGTTTCACAGCCAATAGTTTGCTGGAAGGTGCGATGACGGCCTGATTCCGTCTGTTCAGTATTTACAGGTACCCAAAGAGACGAGTGTACTCCTCTGAGTAGGTCAGGGAGATTATATATAAATATTATGTTTTATATATAGGTGTAAATTCGATGCATACTGTCGATACGGTAGCTTGTAATGCATTTTAATTTTTGGATTCTGGTGGGGTGATAAACATGGTGGTCTGATTTCCCACGGTGCCTCCTGAAGTCAATAAAGTCCATCAATAAATCGTTTCAGTCTTTAGCTGTATACGTTCTCATAAAGGTGTTTCGTCTAAATAGAACGATTGTTTCCAGTTTTATCTTGCGATCGTTTTAAATTTTTAGTATTTTAGTGCTTCGCACTGAGTATACACTGTGATTAGGACACCTGGCTGAAAATTACTTACAGTTTCATGGATTGCTTCATGGGTAACGCTGGAATTCAATATGGTGTTGGCCCACCCTTAGCCTCGATGAGAGCTTCCATTCTCGCAAACATACGTGCAATCAGATACTGCAAAGTTTCTTTTGGAATGGCAGCCCATTCTTCAAGAAGTGCTGCACTGAGGAGAGGTATCGACTTCTGTCTGTGAGACCTGGCACGAAGTCGGCATTCCAAAACATCCAAAACGTGTTCTATAGGACTGAGAAGAGGACTCTGTGCTGAACAGTCCATTACAGGGATGTTTTGGTCGTGTAACTACTCCACCACAGGTCGTGCATTTTGAACAGGTGCTCGATAGTGTTGAAAGATGCAATCGCCATCCCCGAATTGCTCTTCATCAGTGGGAAGTAAGAGAGTGCTTAAAATATCAATGTAGGCCTGTTCTGTGATAGTGCCACGCAAAACAACAAGGGGTCCTCGCACCCTCCATGAAAAACACGATCACACCATAACACCACCGCCTCCGAATTTTACTGTTGGCACTACACACGCTGGCAGATGACGTACACCGGACATTCGCCATACCCACATCCTGCCAACGGATCGCCACATTGTGTAGCGTGATTCGTCACTCACACAATCTTTTTGTACTGTTCAATCGTCCAATGTTTACGCTCTTTACACCAAGCAGGGCGTCGTTTGGAAATTACCGGAGTGATGTGTGGCTTATGAGCAGCCGCTCGACCATGTAATCTGAGTTTTCTCCCCTCCCGCCTAATTGTCATAGTACTTGCAGTGGATGTTAATGCAGTTTGTAATTCATGTTTGATGGTCTGGATAGATGTCAGCCTATTACATATAACGACCAACTGTCGGTGGTCTCTGTCAGTCAAAAGACGAGGACTGCTTGTACACTTTTGTGCTGTACGTGTCCCTACACGTTTACGCTTCAGTATCACATCGGAAACAGTGGACCTAGGGATAATTAGGAGCTTGGAAATCTCGCGTAGAGACATATGACACAAGTGACACCCAGTCACTTTACCACGTTCGAAGTCCGTGAGTTCTGTGGAGCGCCCCAGTCTGCTCTCACAATGTCAGACTACTGAGGTCGCTGGTATGGAGTACCTGGCAGTATGTGGCAGTACAGTGCACCTAATGTGGAAAACGTATGTTTGTGGCGGTGTCCGGATACTTTTGATCACATAGCGTAACAGTGTAAGAAGTGTACTCACTTGTTACAATAGTGATTTGTCCCCTACGAAGCCCCAAAGTGGAAATATTTGGCAGTTAGTATAATCCTTACACTAGCTGTATGCGGGATCCAAGAGAGCCCAAATGTGCTGTGTAACAGCCTGGGCGAATATAAAGGACTTTATATTCGTTACGAATTTTTCTAACCTCGTTGCAGCACCATATATTCCATTTTTGTAACAAAAATTCCCTCTTATTATCGTCATTTATTTCACTCACTGAGCAGAAAATGTTTTATCGATCCAATCTTTACTTTCACCACCTGTTCCCGTTTTACGCGGCTTGTTCTTCCATTTTGATCTGCCCGAAACGAGACGTGAAAGGAAAAAATTACCTGTACTTTACACATCACAATTAAACGTATTTCTTAACTATCTAGGTAAAGAAAAAACTGCAGTTTATGGACACGTGATACTGAGTTACCTTAAAAGCGCAGATGTTATCGACTTATTTGCATTACAGATTTCATTACCTTAAATATGTGAAACACAGACTTTACGTAGCTTTAAAGTTTTTTTACAGCAAGCGATAAATGTGTCCTGCTTGCTAAGATTCAAAGTCATACACTATTCGCTTCGTCGAGGATGGTCACTTGCTTCACCTTCAACGCACTATATCGTCCTTTTCGTATTGCCAGGAGGTGCAGTCCTAAGTGAAGTTTAACAGGAAGTGTTTGATATTTGCGGATGAAAATTGCTTACACAATAACAGACCCCTGCTGGTATCACGTATACATACGTTCCTTTTCACTGGTTGGCTCACTTTCGTTTTTACCTCCAGACGACATCGACATCTGCACGGTGCAATAATTTCAGCAGTGCTGCTACCGTTTATTGTATTAGAGAAACCATCATTATTGTATTGGGGAAACCATCACTCGAGAAACACGGAACGGAAGAATATATAACGCTAAAACTTAACTCCCGAAGTGTACATGATCCAGCATCTTACTAACCGAAGGTAAAAATACTTCCAATTCCAAACAAGAATTACTGTGTAACACACTGAAATTCATAATTAACCCACAAAAAAGTCAACTAACAGACGGAACTGAGAAACTAACTTTTCCCTCGGTCTGACTAAATTATAACGAGTAAAATTTTATTGAATTTAGAAACACTTATTTACGGTAAAACTTAAGTGTACTATTAGCGAATCTATAATTAGTCGTTTTTAAATGTAACTATGGAACTAAATGTTTGTCTTACCAACTTTTTCAGTCAAAGTATAGATGTTATGTCCATTACACATAGTATCCCAGTTTAATGAAAACTAAAATATAAATTTAGATAAAATCTTTACATAGTCTACTAAGGAGTCTCTGAAAGTCATATATAGTGATTGCATTCAGTGAACAACTGGGATGGAAAATATCCTTTATTGTCCACATCGTCTCTTCCAGTATCTTGAAGAACATCGTTAACTATTACCAAATATTGAAACAAATGCCACGAAACATCTTTGGCAGAATAAGTATTTTTTGGACATAGATTCATCTGAAAGAAGAATGACTTATTTGGTGTCTTAGTAGATTCTTCCTAACCAGTACGCATCGACTAATGTTCACACTTCACTGTACAGGGATTGTTGAAGGAAACATTATGGCGTGACGAATTTCGTTCACGAACATTCTGCTACGTGGTTTGCTGTTCAGTATCTAGCGATCTCTTCAAGGACGGCACTTCGATTCTTAATTTTCCTTCCATTCACCTGCTGTCACTATAAGGACCTCTGAACTGCCCGTGAAGCCCAATTACGGTGGCTCTTTCTGTGGCCTCCCACGGGGAAAAAAAATGACGGTGCTCATCACACTGAGAACTGTGTGAGAGCCAACACCCAAAGAGAAGAGGTGGTTCCGTAGACGCCCTTTATACCACCTCCTGAAGTCTGTTCCTGATGGTTCTGAGCGGCAGTGCGTCTTAAATGCTTTTCTCAGCTATACCTAGGGAAACCGCGTAATTTGAATGCTGTTCTGACCTCCATCACAGAGGCGTTAAAGGTAAGAGTGAAACGAGGATAAGAGGGCTGTGACGACCTCCCCATGTGTCGACCTGCCCATAGTGTGACAAGTCCTCGGTGAGAGTGGACAGAATTGTGGTGAAATCTGGTACTAATGTGACGTCATTAACTCCTCTTACGCCTCACATAAGCTTCTGGCATTCTTTTTTCATTTGTTGATACATTGTTGTTTGAAGGGTCACTGAGCCCGAGGCTGACATCGCAGGGCGCTACGCTTGAACTTCTGTGTCGCAACGGGAAACAATGAAAAGGTTGCAATAAGTGTTGTGGAGTGTATCTGCCGTCATTTGATGGGGCTGCCGTCTTTGGTTCCAGTTTTACAAATTCGCAAGAGAGCACACTCTACGGAGGGTATTTTGACAGAGAGCCATGTGACAAGTTCTGACTATTCATGAAATGAAATCATATTTTATTACGCTTTTTACCTGTTGTAAGAGCCTGTCGTGTGTTAACCTCTGCGGTGGGTGGATAAAATCAGTTCTTCGGTTTTATCAGGATGGCGTTCGGCTCTACCATCTGGACGTTTTCGGTGCCATGGATTGGTGGTGACAACAGCAATCTGTCGGGGGCGAATGTGCCTGTAGCGATACAGATAGCGCTCAGGAAATCTCATCATTTCGAGGATGAAATTTTCATTCTGCAGCGGAGTGTGCGCGGAAGGAGTTTGGAAGGTAGGAAACGAGGTAATGGCGGAAGTATAGCTGTGGGAACGGAGGGTCAGTCGTGTGTGGGTAGCTTAGATGGGAGAGCGCTTGACCGCGAAAGGCAAAAATCCCAAGTTCGTGTCCATCGGATACAAAGTTTTAATCTGCCACGAAGTTTCAAACTCATCCTCGTTGGCGCAGCCTTGCGACGACCCACGCGTATTCATATCAGTGTACTGGCGGCGCCTGGCCCTGAAGGTTACACACGCTGCTGGGAGTCAGGCGCTGACGGGCATCGACGTCTGACAGCAGGTGCTGGAGCTGCATTCCTGCCGGGCGGAGCGACTTGGACTAGTGTAGGCGAGGCTGTGGCTTGCATGTGGGTTGCCACGGCAACCCAATCTCCGGAAACTGGCTTACCACTGCCGGGCCGATGACACGACGACGACGACGACAGTCCAACAATCGTGAGGGGGCTGGGGGAAGGAAGGTGGGGTGCTCGTGCAGTACCACAACATCCGTCCGGTTACGGATGCCGTCTGTAGCCTTCTTGGTGGCCTATAAATAAATAAGTAATCATACGGTGGCTGTTTGTGTGGCTGTCTGGCAGTGAAAGCATGCACCACTAGTTGGCGTAAAAATGCGTCGTCGAATCGTTTCGAGCAGTTTGCTACACGTTGACGCAACGTGCTGGGTATTTTTCATATCAGCTGCGCCCCACTCTTCTGGGACGGTACGTGGGACACCGTGTCACTGCTCCGTCCGTATCGCAACGCTTTTAAAATTACTGCGATATTAGTTGGACGTTTAACCTAAAATTTTCCGAGGTGTACCGTTATGACATACGAACACTGCAGCGGTCAGCATTTAGCATGTTTAGACACTATTGTTAGCCGTGCCATGAGGCCAGGAAGGACACCTGTGGAGAGAGTAGGCTACCGGTAGTTACTCCTACCTTTATAGTAGCTGCAGCCAACGGCCTTGACGCAGAGGTAAAACCGGCTTCCGCTAGATCAAGAAAGTTGGGCGATATCGGATTTGGCTATAACTTTGATGGATGACCGCCCTGGTGAGCGCCGTTGGCAAGTAGGGTGCAGCAGCCCTTGTGACGGAAATTGAGCAGCTACTTGCTGGTTAAGTAGCGACTCCGGTCTCGTAATCTGAAAAGTCGGGAGAGCGGAGTGCTGACCACATGCAGCAAACACCTCTTGGCCGATGATGACACGGTTGTCGGTTGGTACCATTGTGTCTTGTCGAGGCCTGTTCGGACGGAGAGTTCAAATAGCTGCAGGGACAACTACCTTGACGATGGAAAAATCCTTGCGAAGGTAACTAATTTTGCCTTTCACTGTTGGCACTACAACTGCAATACCTGTCATCCAGTAGACATTTCTAATTTTTGTGACTAACACTGGAAATAATGAAACTGCTTCATTGTTGATAAAATAAACATTATTCAAAAATTATCATGAGAGCTGTGCTACAGAAGTTGTTATAAAGCGTTTCTTGTCAACATATTTAAGTCCAAATTGGCGGAAGATGACTGCAGTATAACATCATACACTACCTTGATTTTCTTTCATCTACAAGTCACTTGATTAACAATTATGTCTTCATAAGTTTAGTTGATATGAACTGCAAGTTATTCAAATAATTAATTACTGGAGACACTACTGGTATGGTTTAACTACTTAAAATTCGCGTGTGCTCACTTCGGTCTGCGATCTGCGTGGCGCTACTTGCTTTTGAATCGGCAGCGTCTGCCTATTCAGCAATGGAAACAGAAGAAAATTATACAGTACTTATGCAATAACCGAAATAATATAATGTTATCTGTAACAGACTCAGTTCAGTGTGATGCTAACAGAACACAAATTTTCTAGGTTATTAAAGTTCTAACAGTTTAATTGTGTACTTCGACAAGCATATGTACCTCGACACATATAAACAACAAATAAAACACATACACAAGATAACACAAAGTCGTTTTCTTTACATTTTATCTGAATACTTTATTCATCGATCGCAGTTCGTCGTAAACGCCCATCTCATGATTTGTATCCTGAAAGCGTAAAAATGTTGTTAGAAATATTTTACTGAATTCGCAGTATTTCCAGTTTTTCCCTAGCGTTTGACTGTCAGTTGAAGTTCTTTTCAGGTATTTACGACCCTTTATAGCTAATTTTTTTCATTGCCGCACAACTCAGAGTAAATTTGTATATGCGACAAGCACCTTTTGTACAGAAACATCGTCTCGTAAACTTTGTTCGGTGAAAAAATACTACTAAAACATAGTTTTGTGACCTCAAAACGATTCCGAAAACCCTAGAACCCCTGCAATGTTTTCATTAAGTCATTTAAAATTACATTTGTGCCTCTGACGTGATATATCATGCTAAATTTACATGCGTAAGTAGGGGAAAATTTGAACTTCTGACTCTAGTTAACAGAAAATCATATCGAAAAATAATTTAAAAGTTCACGAGATTACCTTCTTAAGAACATGTGGTAAAAATTTCAATAGAATTTCTGGAAATACCAACAATTGTTACTTTGCGTATTCGAAAACCATAGATTTTCATCAATGAACAAAAGGGACTCTTATAGGCCCCCTAAGGTCCACCCTAGGCTAAACCTAATAAAAAAGAATCAATAGATATCCTCAATGTGCCTGGTGCGGAAGAAGTGTGTAATTTTTAAATTTTGACCCTCTATTGTAGAAAATCTACAGATTGCCCTTTCTTCCGATTGGTATGTAACTGACTACTTGGTCAAGAGCTATCCAAGATCTTGACCCTTTACCTTATAAAGTAATGTCTAAATGGTTAATCGGTGCAATAGCTGACTCGATCAGAAAGGCATACGCTCGAGCGTTTCTCGCGCTGCAGCGGCTACCGGCCACCGGCCAGACGCCACCCGCCGCCTGAAATCCGGCGCCGCCCAGGTGAACGCGGCGCGACGCTGTTAGTGTGTGTATCAAGTGCCATTTTCGAATCTGAGGTTCTGGTTATAATTTTACAGTTAAGCATTGGATTTTACATACCAGAAAATCGTAAATTACGGTTAAGCATTATAAAATTGAGTCGCAAGTGGAAAAAGATAAAAAATCAGGAACATAATATTTAGTTTTGGTATTACAGAGGGGTGAATGCAGAGGATGAAGCTAGAAAGATTTGAACTGTGTGTGGAGCTAGTGCATTTCGGAAAAATAAGCTAGAAAAAGATATTCTTGTTTCAACAAAGATCGTTCTGGCATGAATGATTTTCCACATTAAGGAAGTCTCGATTGCTGATATATGTGATGGATTACCATTTAACCATCATGCGACATTTGCATTCAACAGTCAAAGTTCAGAAGTCTGGTGCAGAAGTACTGCAGGCTCTAATTCGAAACAACAAAATAAACGGAATGAGTACCATTGAACGTCATCAGGTCGCTCATTGAGCATTCCCATGCAGTAGTGTTAGTGGTAACGAGTTATGATACCTTTATCGTTAACTTCCTAAGAAGAAATGAAAGGCTGAGCTCGACGAAAAGACGTAAACTAAAGCAAAGCGTTGTGTGAACATAATATTTTACATCTGATAGCTCCAAAAATGTGTTTTGGGCTACGAATTCTGTCCAAGGGGTGTGTGCATCACAGCTGGATATTGTCAGCAACTGAGACACCTTCCGGTCGCAGTGTAAGAAAATTGACCGACAAAACTACATCACCTGCATGATAAAGCACTCTGTTGATTTGGCAAACAAAACTATCCAGGAGATTGATAGGAAAGTCGTCTCTCAGGCACTTGTATTGACGGAGAAGTTCTCTCTCAAGCACTTGCCCCTCTCGTAAAATCCTCTTAAATCTTCACCTTTCCCGCTCTTGATCGATCAACCGTCAATGCAATTCATTTCCTTACAATTTGTAAACTACTTTAGTACTGTCAGATTGTTTTAGATATCGTGAAAGAAAATTCTACTGCTGATTAGTTTCTCTTTGAAGATTACTATTGGGTTCAGTAAACTAATAGAAAACAAAATTTAAATATTCACTGTACTACGTTGTTGTTGTTGTGGTCTTCAGTCTTGAGACTGGTTTGATGCAGCTCTCCATCCTGCTCTATCCTGTACAAGCTTCTCTATCTCCCAGTACCTACTGCAACCTACATACTTCAATCAGTTTAGTGTATTCATTTCTTGGTCTCCCTCTACGATTTTTACCCTCCACGCTAGCCTCCAATACTAAACTTATGATGCCTTGATGCCACAGAACATGTCCTACCAACCGATCTATTCTTCTAGTCAAGTTTTGCCACAAACCATCTAAAATTCAGCATTCTTCTGTAGCACCACATTTCGCAAGCTTCTCTTCTCTTCTTGTCCAAACTAGTTATCATCCATGTTTCATTTCCATACATGCCTACGCTCCATACAAATTCTTTCAGAAACTACTTCCTAACATTTAAATGTATACTCGATGTTAACAAATTTCTCTTCTTCAGAAAAGCTTTCCTTGCCATTGCCAGTCTACATATTATATCCCCTCTACTTCGACCATCATCAGATATTTTGCTCCCCAAATAGCAAAACTAATACTTTGTCTTATTTCCTAATCTAATTCCCTCAGCATCACCCGACTTAATTCGACTACATCCCATTATCTTCGTTTTGCTTTTGTTGATGTTCATCTTATATCCTCCTTTCAAGGCACTGTCTATTCCTTTCAACCGCTCATCCAAGTCCTTTTGTTTCATCTGCATGGATTTTAATACCTACTCCGAATATTTCTTTTGCTTCCTTCACTGCTTGCTCAGTATACAGATTAAATAACATCAGGGATAGGCTACAACCCTGTCTCACACCCTTCCCAACCACTGCTTCCATTACATACCCCTGGACTCTTATAATAGCCATGTGGTTTCTGTAAAAATTGTAAATATCCTTTCGCTCTCTGTATTTTACCCCTGCCACCTTCAAAATTTGAAAGAGAGTATTCCTGGCAACATTAAAGAAGCTTTCTCTAAGTCTGCAAATCCTACAAACATACGTTGGCCTTTTCTTAATGTAACTTCTAATATAAGTCGTAGGGTCAGTATTGCCTTACGTGTTCCAATTTTTTTACGGAATCCAAACTGATCTTCCCCGAGGTCGGCTTCTACCAGTTTTTCCATTCGTCTGTAAAGAATTCGCTTTAGTATTTTGCATCTGTGGCTTATTAAACTGATTGGTCGGTAATTTTCACATCTGTCAACATCTGCTTTCTTTGGGATTGGAATTATTATATTCTTCTTGAATTCTGAGGGTATTTTGCCTGTCTCATACATCTTGCTCCCCAGATGTTAAAGTTTTGTCAGAACTGGCTCTCCCAAGGCCATCAGTTGTTCTAATGGAATGTTGCCTACGCCCGTGGCCTTGTTTTGAATCAGGTCTTTCAGCGCTCTGTCAAACTATTCACGCAGTATTGTATCTCCCATTTCGTCTTCATCTACATTCTCTTCCATTTCCATAATATTGTCCTCAAGTACATCACCCGTGTATAGACCGTCTATATACTCCTTCCACCTTCCTGCCTTCCGTTCTTTGCTTAGAACTGGGTTTCCATCTGAGGTCTTCATTTTCATACAAGTGCTTATCTTTTCTCCAAAGGTCTCCTTAATTTTCGAGTAGGCAGTATCTATTTTACCTCTAGAGAGATAAATCTCTACATCCTTACATTTGTCCTCTAGCCATCCCTACTTAGCCATTTTGCACGTCCTGTCGATCTCATTTTTGAGACGTTTTTGTTCCCTTTTACCTGCTTCATTTACTGCAGTTTTATATTTTCTCCGTTCAGTATTTAAATTCAATACTTCTTCTGTTACCCAAGGATTTCTACTAGCCCTCGTGTTTCTACATACTAGATCCGCTACTGCCTGCACTACTTCATCTCTCAAAGCTATCCATTCTTCTTCTAATGTATTTCTTTTTCCCATTCCTGTCAATTCTTTTCTTGTGCTCTCGCTGAAACTCTGTACAACCTCTTGTTTAGCCAGTTTATCCAGGTCCCATCTCCTTAAATTCCCACCTTTTTGCAGTTTCTTCAGTTTTAATCTACAGTTCGCCTAGAATTTATTGTGGCCAGAGTCCACATCTACCCCTGACAATGTCTCACAATTTAAAACCTGGTTCCTAAATCTCTGTCTTACCATTATATAATCTATCTGATACCTGTCAGTATCTCCAGGCTTGTTCCATGTATACAACTTTTTGTTATGATTCTTGCACCAAGTGTTAGCTATGATTGAGTTGTGCTCTGTGCAAAATTCTACCAGGCGGCTTCCTCTTTCATTTCTTAGCCCCAATCCATATTCACCTAATACGTTTCCTTCTCTCTTTTTTCCTACTACCGAATTTCAGTCACCCCTGACTTTTAAATTTTCGTCTCCCTTCACTACGTGAATAATTTCTTTTATTTCATCATACATTTCTTCAATTTCTTCGTCATCTGCACAGCTAGTTGGCATATGAACTTGTACTACTGTAGTAGGTGTGAGCTTCGTGTGTATTTTGGCCTCAATAATGCGTTCACTATGCTGTTTGTAGTAGCTTACTCGCATTCCTAATTTTTTTATTCATTATTAAACCGACTCCTGCATTACCCCTATATGATTTTGTATTTATAATCCCGTATTCGCCTGACCAGAAGTCTTGTTCCTCTTGCCAGCGAACTTAATTAATTCCATCTATACCTAAATTTTACATATCCATTTCCCTTTTTAAATTTTCTAACCTACCTGTCCGATTAAGGGATCTGACATTCCACGCTCCGATCCGTAGAATGCCAGTTTTCTTTCTCCTGTTAACGACGTCCTCCTGAGCAGTCCCCGACCGGAGATCCGAATGGGGGACTATTTTACCTCCGGAATATTTTACCCAAAATGACGCCATCATCATTTAACCATACAGTAAAGCTGCATGCCCTCGGGAAAAATTAGGTCTGTAGTTTTCCCTTGCTTTCAGCCGTTCGCAGTAAAAGCACAGGAAGGCCGTTTTGGTTAGTGTTACAAGGCCAGATCAGTCAATCATCCAGACTGTTGCCCCTGCACTACTGAAAATGCTGTTGCCCCTCTTCAGGAACCACACGTTTGTCTGGCCTCTCAAGAGATACCCCTCCGCTATGGTTGCACCTACGGCTATCTGTATTGTTGAGGCACGCGAGCGTCCCCACCAATTGAATGGTTCGTGGTTCTGGGGGGGGGGGGGGGGGGGGGAGGGTCACTGTACTAATACAAATTAAATTCAACTTATGACAAAAACATCACGACGGCAGTCTATCTTTATAAAGCATTAAGTATGTGTAAGACGACTGAGCCTATTTTAACACGAATTAGTAGGAAATTACTGACTTTTGACTTCGGAAAGGTCTGTATTTACTTCATGTCCTGAATCATTCGCAAGTATTAGGAGAATGTGGAGGTTCATATATAAAATTATGTATTCATAACAACAACAAATATTTCAGCAGAAAACAAAACTGGCATAATGAATTTTGCAGTACCTGTACTTTTTCGCTCTGACGCTAAGAGGTACTAAAAGTACAAGACGAATTTTGCTCGAGGTTTGTCTTACGATTCCCTAATTGAGATTGTATCTGCCTGCTTGTAGCTCTGCTAGAAAAGAATTAAAAATCTGGCTTTTAGCGAGTTTCGAAAGGCGAACGAAGGCAGTTTGCACGTGGTAGCCAAGCTTGTTACCTGAGAACTGGTTTTTCCTAAAGTGAGTAGACATCATTTTGAGGTTGAATTGTTGGCAAATGTCATTGAGATGTATGACATTGGTGTAAATGTTTCGGTGTGTTGAATTTGTACCAATGAATTTTCTATAGGTTTTTTCTGTCCCAAATAGAGAGTTGAAGTCCCCCATTTGTCTTTTTGTGTCACCTTGGTGAATTTTGAGCATAGTTTTTTCAAGTGTGTTCCAGAATTTTTCGACATTTTCGGTGTTTTTCTTATTTTAGATGTTGGTGGGGGCATGTGTATTGATGAGTGTATATTTGTAACTGGGGCTCTGAACGAGCATAGGCATAAGTCGATTGCTGATGGGTGTGATTTCTTTGACAGATTTGATGATAGATCTGTGTTGGAGAAATGCCATGTCGAAGATTGGTGCGAATTTCGCTACGTTTTGTGTTTTGCTCTTGAATATGCGATGGTTTCCGCAATGCAAAGTTTCATTGTCAGTTAGTCGTGGTTCTTGAAGAGCTAGGATGAGAATTGTTTGTTGGTCGATTTCTTATGTGAGATTATTTAGTTTTCTTGTTTGGATCAATGCACCGATGTTAAGTTTTCAAATGCGTGTTTTCTGCTTGTAGGGAAATTTACCAGAGATATCCGATACTCACTGCTATCCGAAAATCCAGCTGCCGCCAATCGACGGGCGGATTGTATACCACCTGGGGTAAAGTTGACTTTGCTTGCACAGTTTATATTCGGTTGTGTTTCATTGGTTAGGCCTGGGTGATACCAGGACCAGACAGGACCAGAGAGTGTAGAAGCCTTTGGAAGCAAATATTTTCAGCGGGGCTCATTGAGCTAACAGACGGTGACCAGAGTACCGGTGATTTTCACTCAGACGTGTCTTGATTTTTGGTTCAACGGATTGAGTGGCCGTTCAGTATTGTGTTAGTATTTGGTTCACCCCAAGTATCTGATTTCCTCGGTACCATCCATATGTGGGAGGCTTTCCACTATCCGCCACATGGGATAATAATAATAATAATAATAATAATTATTATTATTATTATGTCATGTGCAAATCCGATATGGTGTATCTTCCCACCACTGAAACATACGTGTACAGTTCCCTTCAATATTTCCATCATATTCATATGGGCTATAATTACGTTACACTGCTGTTAGTAAACATTTTTCTCACTTTTTCATCGTCAGTTGCTAAATGTTATTGTATCAAAGGAATTACGTGTTCATCATTGTTGCAATACAGACGTTCAAATTATCGGTTTTCTGCAATTTCACTTCGATACCAGATCGTTGTACTCGGATTCAGCCAGTCAGTTTTAATGCGGATATCCGACTATGGCTCACATCATATGATAGGCTGGGTAAACCACATTCTTAATCTAACTGTTGAATTTAGATCACTTATCTATGTCAGGGCCTGAATTCTTAAACATTACGTAAAATACTAATACAATGTGCTTATTACAAATACGTTATTTAAATATAAATATATGAAAAAACGAGATAACAGTTTATTTACAGGAACAGAGCCCCATCCTTCATAGCAGAGCAGTGCAAGATTGGTTTTAGGGCCGAGAGAGGATAAAGCTATTGCCGTTTGTTCCACCAAACATCAACCAGATAGGGAATATGTGGGCAGAGGTAAGATCATTTCCATGTGGACCTACAAATGCAAGCGACCTTTGCACGAATACAGATAACGTAAGGTGGGAAATAAACCATCACCCTACACAATCGACGACTTAATGAAATCAGTGCCCCTACGCCTTCGAGAAATCTTACGTAATGATGATGGGTGAGTTGGTTACTAAAAGCATACTCATCCACAAAACCCTTGTGGACAATTATATGATAATCGGTCATGCTTTGCTTTGTCGCAGCTCTTTAGCATACAAGTCACTTTACTTTCAGTTTCCTCCTTACAATTCTTGGAGTGCAAGGTAATTGAAAAATCTCCTCCACTCGACGTCAACTGAGGAATTAATTGGTGCATGTGTTGTTCAACAGACCGTAGGCGTCACCCTCACTGCAATCAATGTCTGTTTTGTGTGTGTGTGTGTGTGTGTGTGTGTGTGTGTGTGTGTGTGTCTTCGTATTCAGGCACAATCTGAATCAATACCATTAACATTAGAGAGACAACCAACAATAAATATTGCATCAAATATGACTGTAAAGTATTTTAATGCGATGGGAAGTTACAAACTGAATTTGGATCCAACCCATGTCCTGCGTATTACGTTAAGTAAGTAAGATGTGTTAACTCCACAATATCGTTAGAAGAGACAGTGAGCTCTTGTTGTCGCGGCTCGCTATAAGTGCAGCGATTAGCAGTGCCCAATGCCGCAGCGATTTGTTTGTGTGCTGAGCGTGGACACTGCAGCAGTCGCTTCTCCATAAACAGAAAGAAATCACCTGACTGATGTGAGAGGACATCACTGCCTGCATGTTCTTATAGTAACAAACGTGAGACTCTACTCACAGGTTCAAAAGGGTTCAAATGGCTCTGAGCACTCTGCGACTTAACTTCTGAGGTCATCAGTCGCCTAGAACGTAGAGTTTCCAGACTGTAGTGCCTAGAACCGCACGGCCACTCCGGCCGGCTACTCACAGGTGCCATGGAGGAATTGCAGGGGGTATCATGGCATTAGTCATAAGAATATTTACCAGTGATCAAATGTCCACTCTATTTGAATCCCAAAAAAATGAGAACTTTCTCACAAAGTAATGTGAGATGATACCAAATTTTATTTAAGACGCAAAAATTAACTGCAGAGCTTTCATGCACGCAGTAGTAGCACGCAAAGAAATATTATGTCTTGGAAGCGTATTTTTCATTTCCTCTTCTCATATCAACGCCCTTGTTTTAGTATGAAGTGAGAAAATAAACACGAAAAACTAAAGTTCCTGTGAAACATATAAGTCATTTCCTCTTCTCATATCTTAGCTTTTGTTTTAGTAAGAAGCAAAAAAATAAACATTTTAGTGTTCTGAAGCATAATACGAAACCAGATTCTTACCGTAGGCGCTATCGGAAAGCCAAAAAGCAGGGAGCTGTCCATTCTTTTGTCCAACAGTCTGTTTCTTTTCGTGCATTACTATCGCTCGGAGATCCATTTAAGGACTTATGGGCATCAAGTTCTCTAGCAGAAGAAGCTTATGTCATTGTGCTAATTACGGTATGGGAAAAATGCAACGAAGACGAGTTCCCTTAGAGTAGTGAGGATATTTGCACATGTCTGTATTCAGCAATGACTGCCAGCTACCACAACACTTCACAGAATCCATGCGGCAGGCAACATAACTGTGCTTGTACTTCAGACTTCTTTCAGTAAGACATCAGGAGATGGACGGAATCGTGAAATTAACGTCACTTCCCGAGTCGTATTCAATCCAGGACGAGGTGTTATTAAGATAATTGAGCGTTCTAGCAATTACACTTTGATATTCCCCTATGAGTATTCCGATAGCCAAAAGAACCGGTTAGTGTGAAACCATCGGGAATTGTTAATATCAAACTGCAAGAACTTGAGACAACGTGGCCACTTCTCTTCGCTAGGTGACATATTACTGTTATTTAGGATTCTCTCCGTCCTAGGCGCAATGCAAATGGAACTTGACATTCATGAGACCTTTCCGCTATTCTTGACAAATATCAGCAACTTGTAATCACTGCGAGTTACAACTGTGTGATAATAATAATACAGGTTGTCAGTAGTTGTGGTTTTGTTGTCAAACTGCTTACACTAACGTCAGTG
This sequence comes from Schistocerca gregaria, assembly GCF_023897955.1. Lineage (NCBI taxonomy): Eukaryota > Metazoa > Arthropoda > Insecta > Orthoptera > Acrididae > Schistocerca > Schistocerca gregaria. The sequence goes on from NC_064924.1 coordinate 362,876,569, forward strand.
GTGGCGCACAATATTTAGCGCTGACTACCTAGTTAAGTAAAGATAGTGTGGTGGCGTCGTCGCTTCTCTTTATTTGGCATCTGTTTGAGTATCCGATTTAACGGACATAGTACTCCATTCTCGAGCTGCTAATGATACAGTGTGATTACAGAGATCATCGTGCGGGTATTACATTAATTCTGCAGTGAATTGCTGAACAAATATTACACTCATCTACTCAGCTGGAATGACTCATTACACAGGTACTCTACGTTGCACTTGGTTAAGTGATCAGTTCGCTGCAGTCTTACTTCTACTGTTCGTAAATACTTGTATACTGACCATTCGTTATTTGACTAAATACGCGCTACAGTCTGATTCGCATCTATATGACATGGGTTAGCGCCGTCACAAAGCAATGGCTAAGGGTTGGATGCCGTTGAAGTCCCGTAACATTGATGGCAAGGCAAATGTCACAAATCACCTCTATTGCCTCAAAAAACAATTGCAACTAAAATATCGAAGGACTGACGTCCACACTGCCACAGCGCGTTGAAATACAGCAACGACAGCAGATGAATTTTTGTGACCGACCGGGCTTCGAACATGGACCCCCTACTTACTATACAAACGTGCTGACCACTGTACTATTTGTTTTATATTTTAAGTTTGAGAAGACTTTCATCACCAGGTAGGCGGAGGCAAAGAACACAGGGGTTGAAGATCCGAGGCCTGGGCAAATTGCCTCCCCCATACCTATCACTGAGTAGCTGCATTATTCCCATGAATTCCATGTTTGTTCCCATATATGCCTTAAAATGTGGAACAAAATTGAAGTAGTAATTAAGGTAAAATAAATTACAGATTGCCGCCTCCAATGTCGTGCGTTCCTTGTAGAACATAACGTATAACAACAATTGAAGGAAATCAGCTCCCGGTCACTATTTTAAACAAATTAACCTGGTTTCGACACTGCTAGGAGTGTCTTCCTCAGAATTAAAGTCAAAGAATGGTCTATATTCTATAACATGGTCACAGAATTATAACTAAAAACGTATGATAGAATATAAGTACGGAATCGTCTAGGAAGACAGACAATACTTATTTGTCATTTATAAAATAATAAATATGCCAAAAGGGCATCAGTCACAAAAATATTAAAGATAAAGAAAACAGTGATGGCGAGTCACTAAGGGCTGCTCGTTACTAGCGTGGTGCAGGTTAATTTAAATTCTGAGGAAGACATCCAGCAGTGACGAAACCAGATTAATTTGTTAAAAATAGTGACCGAGGGCTGATTATCTTCAATTGTAAGTACTCACGGTCTCTGAAGGTGCACCCATGTACAAGATTTTGCGAGAACTTATAAATTGAAAATGGTGACGGAAAAATACATAACAATCATTCATTCAGAAACACATTCACAATTTAAGTTATTATGCATTGGATGCATATGATGTCTCTAAGAAAGCCATATCTTTTTCAACAAATGAAAGAAATCTCGCAAACGGAGGAATTTTGCCAAATTACAACAGTTCTGACTTTAGAACCAACGTAACAGAAGATTCCAGGAATAAAAAAAGTGAAAGAATAGTATTCTGGTTCTAATCAATAAAACTGTCCACCTCTTTGTGGGCCACATAAAGCAATAGAAAAAAAATTTGAAACCATTCCTTATATTTGTTATTCTTCCTCAGCTTAAAATGTTCTTTTGCAATATAAAACATGTACTTTTCTAAGTTAGAAGTTTTGTTTGTTAACACGTAAAACACAAACCGTCCCAGAAGCCACGAAAAACTGTTATTCTTTGCCGACGGGTAGATTCTATTTTCACATAAGCGCATGTGCACTACAGTTTTTACAAGCCTACATTTGTCGCAGTATGGAGATGGTCTCCATTTGATTTTCCATAATCGTTCCGCTGCAGGTATGATTTCGTTTACAATGTCATACCATACGGCACTGACTCTAGTTGGTAGAATTTTATTGTTGGTATTTTTACAGACGTTCATCCAGCTTTTAGTAGGTTAATTTACCTGAATTGGGTTGTAAAGACGATGTCTCGTAATATAATCATAGACGGTTCTAGTGGTAGTTCGTGCTGGAGAAAGTCTTATATAGCTGCAATCGACGTAGTACTTTCGGACGTAATCTAGGCTCTTATCTATATGTGCTACATTAACAGGAGCGTTCCTATCCCCAGGATCTAACCAGAGGAGCAGAAGTTTCGTGATGCCTGTCTTAGTGGCATGTATTACTATAAAAGGACGAGTTAGAAATTGTGAGTCACATCTATATTTAACGTCTTTAATTCCAAGTCCTCCGTTTTGCCTCTGCAAAGTCGCCATGTGGTACGATACTTTGAAGATATTTTGTTTCCACACATATCAACACGCTGCAGCTAGTATAACCTGCGGTATTGTTAAGACTGCTGCGACATGATATATTTCGCTAAGTATGTATGTATTTATGAACTGAACTTTCTGCAGTCGGTCTAAAGATCGCATGTCATGGTCCTATAACAAGGCTCTGATCCCATTAAGTATCCGCTCCCAGTTGTTCGTAGCCATGCGCTTGGAATTCGCCCTTAATCACACTCCGAGTTGGAGTCTCTTTTCAGTTACATCTAACCAGTGCGCACCTGTTGCACTATTGTAAGAAAGGAGATGCCGTATTTTATACTTAAAATTTTGTAAATATGTGGTAAGATCTTATGGCACGAAGCTGCTTAGGTCATCGGTCCCTAAGCTTACTCACTACCTAATCTAACTTCAACTTACGTTATGGACAACACGCACACAGATGCTGGAGGGAGAACCCGAACCTCCGATGGTGGGCACTATCAAGACACAGCAGCCAACCTGTCAGCAGCACCTACCTACACACGCTCCTCATCCGACGCGAATTTACATCTTTGCCGCATACCACATGCGCGGTACACCCTCCCCCCCCCCTCCCCCCCCCCCCTCCCAATCCATTATTTCACTCGCTCGCGGCCACACTATTCTCGCGAGGGTTCGGACGATGCCGTGTGTCTAGCACTGAAAACTTTCGATGACCCGTCGAAACCTGAATAATTATACAGGATGTTTCAGGAAAAATAGTAAATATTGTAGGAGGTGGTAGTATAGACAAAATTCTGAAAAAAATACCATATAACATGTGTCCAATTTCTTTAATTACATATAGCTGGGTTCAATGCATTTTCGTTTCGTATATTGGTCCTTACAGGACCCAGTTGTCTACACTTCCTTGAGCTTGTAGCGTTATTGGAAGAGGTTCCTTTGGCTACGAGAATGCGCTTGTTCCTCCAGATGACGGGGCTCCTGCACATTCAAGTCGTCAGGTGACACATTATCCAAGCCTAACATTTCCCGGAAAATGGATCAGTAGATATGGGCACATTTCTTGGCCGCCAAGGTCCCCGGACCTTATCTCTTTGCATATTTGCCTGCAGCGATGGTTAAAGGTGAAGTCTACAAAGAAAAAGTAAACCGAAGAGCCGATTTGATCGTTGGAATTATGAATAGTGCAGCCCTCATAAAAGAACGCAAAGACCACCTCAGAGGAGCTACATGTGACGTTATCAAGACAAGTCAAATGTGCATTGAAGTTGGTGGTGAAATTGTCGAAAATCAACTATGAAAGTCCTCATTTGCCTTTCCTTTGAGTTTTTTATATTTACGTACTAACAGCTATATCTGTGTACTCAATAAAAAGTGGACGCATTTATTTGCATTTTTTTAATGCAATTCGTCTGTACTACCACCTGCTAAAATATCTACTACTCCTCGAGAAACCCCCTGAATATGGACATATGTGTGGTGTCTGTTCTTTCGGACATGTCTGAAAGAAAAGACACTACGGATCTGGGTTCGAACCTGGTCAGGTATACATTTCCGTCTGACCCGTTGTTCTATTTTAACCCCCATGACAGCCTGGACATTTGTTCTACGATATTTAATTGATTATCAAGGCTGTCTATTTCGATTCGTGGTGTCTGTTCTTTTGGAAATGTCCGAAAGAACAGACAGATACCCACACACATTTTTATCATAAGTGCTATTCGGAAAATGTTTGACAACTCAGTGATAGTGCCGAACTGGAGCTGCATCAATCTACTCATTTCATTAGATATAGTTGCAATTTTCTGGACAATCCCTCTCTAATAAGTGACAGTGACAGTGTCTCTCATCGTTTACTTTTTCGGAAACCTGCTTCTTTCTGCCCTAGACTATACTACAGCCATGAGTGATTGCTCACATTCTTGATACCTCACTGGACGTGCTAGTGCAACTGTAGCCAAAGACTCAAATCCCACTGGAAAAGTATGTTTCAAGTCAGATGGTTTTGCTCCACCCCTGCCGTCATTGAAAACGATCACAACGAAATTAAGTATAGGAATCCTATGCTTATTGTAATTCTTTTTTGAATCTTAGAGCTGGAAGAATAGAAACATCAAATTTTCGCCATATGGAATATTCGAATTTGCCTTAAGTCTTCACGTTTCGACCAAAGGCAGTATATCCGTCAAAAAAGCTGACAACAAAAAGCCAGGCCGGGCCTGTCTTCTGGCGGATGTGCCAATGACAGTGATCTCAATAACAATATTGTAAAGCAAAGAAACGTTGCAACAACTGGAGAAGATCCAAAATTGTGAATCGCGTCTGGTGAATACACTTTGAAGGTTTCGGTCCGATTAAGACAGTAAAACACAAATAACTGTCCCAGTTATTAATTTATGACATTTAGTTTGTACTCAATGCATCAATTTATTACAAGTAATTGCACTCTAGCCCCTAAACCTAGTTACAGAAACGCGAATAAGACTCATTGACATATAATGAGGATCTTGCGGCCCTTGCTACCCGCAACTTTGAGACGAAGCTATAGTCACTTCCGCGGTCACTCACAGAGCACATTAGCTGATATCCTTCCTGGCAGTATAACTGAAAATTAGCAACAACGCAGAATATGTTTGGCAACTCTGTGACCGACGAGTTACTTCCTTGATGGTACAGAACTTTCCTGCTAAATTCACTTGATATTATCATGTAATTTCCATCGAATAATATGATTTTCTATTGAAATGTGATATAAGGATATAAATTAATGCTTTTGAGTCAACGAAAGTCGTTCCACACGGGAAATACAACTGCTCTTGTCTCTTATGTAAGGATTTACCTGCAAGAGCGGCTGATGAGTCAATAAGTGAGTCAAACACACCCCATCTGTTTGCTAGCTCCTAGGTAAGATGATTGCTTGTTAGGTATACGCTGCATATGTTCGCCTTTTGAGACTCGCTAAAAGCCCGATTTTTAATTCTTTTGTAACAGAGCTACAAGCAGGCAGATACAAAGGCAATAACGGAATCGTAAGACAACGCTCAAGCATAATTCGTCTTGCTAGTTTTAGTAACCCTTAGTGTCAGAGCGAAAACCTTACGGAACTGATAAACTCAAAATGCCAGTTTTGATTTCTGCCGACATATTTTTTGTTGTTGTGAATACATAATTTTATCTATGAACTGCCACATTTTCATAATACTTGTGAATGATACAGGAAATGAAGTTAATATAGACCTTTTCGAAGTCAAAAGTCGGTAATATCCTACTAATTCGTATTAAAATATGCTCAATCGTCTTACAGATACTTAATGCTTTAGTAAGATAGTCTGCCGTCATGATGTTTCTGTTCATTAGCTTAGTGAACGCAACAGTAATCATCAAAGAGAAATTAATCAACAGCAGAATTTTCTTTAACGAAATCTAAAACAACCTGACTATACTAAAGTAGTTTACAAATTCTACGCCTGTAGAAACATATTGGTTCTAACGATGTCATTAAACCAGTGTATTTTGAACAATATTTTCGTCTAAAAATGAAATGCCTTGACGGTTGATCGATCGGGAGCGGGAAAGCTAAAATTTTTACAGTATATGACGAGAGGGACACGTTCTTGAGACAGGACATCTCTATCAATACAAGTGCCTGAGAGACGAGAATACAAGTGCCTGAGAGACGACTTTCCTATCGATCTCGTAGATAGTTTTGATTCTCAAATCAACAGAGAGCTTTAACATGCAGTAGCACAGGTGATGTAGTTTTTTCGGTCGATTTTCTTACACTGCGACCGAAAGGTGTCTCAGTTGCTGACAATATCCAGCTGTGATGCACACACCCCTTGGGGCAGAATTCGTAGCCGAAAACACATTTTTGGAGCTATCAGATGTAAAATATTATGTTCACACAACGCTTTGCTTTAGTTTACGTCTTTTCGTCGAGCTCAGCCTTTCATTTCTTCTTAGGAAGTTAACGATAAAGGTATCATAGCTCGTTACCACTAACACTACTGCATAGGAATGCTCAATGAGCGACCTGATGACGTTCAATAATAGTCACTCCGTTGATTTTTGTTGTTTCGAATTAGAGCCTGCAGTACTTCTGCACCAGACTTCTGAACTTTGACTGTTGAATGCAAATGTCGCATGATGGTTAAATGGTAATCCATCACATGTATCAGTAGTCGAGACTTCCTTAATGTGGAAAATCATTCATGCCAGAAAGATCTTTGTCGATACAAGAATATCTTTTTCTAGCGTATTTTTCCCAAAAGCACTCGCTCCACACGCAGTTCAAATCTTTCTAGCTTCATCTTCTGCATTCACCTCTCTGTTATACCAAGTAAATATTGTGTACCTGATGTTTCACCTTTGTCCACTTGCGACTCAATTTTACAATGCTTAACCGTAGTTCACGATTTTCTGGTATGCAAAATCCAATGCTTAACTGTAAAATTATAACCAGAACCTCAGATTCGAAAATGGCACTTGATACACACACTAACAGCGTCGCGCCGCGTTCACCTGGGCGGCGCCGGATTTCAGGCGGCGGGTGGCGTCTGGCCGGTGGCCGGTAGCCGCTGCAGTCCAAGGAAACGCTCGAGCGTATGCCTCTCTGATCGAGACGCAGCCACGAGCTCTCCTGCGGAATTGTTTCTGAAAGTACTTGTTATTGCTGGTGGGTAGAATATGAAGCGAATTATCTTCGATGTTCAGTCAAACTAATAACCTTAGGCGCGAGCCGTCATGAGGTTAAAAAAAAATTACAATGGGACGCGAACTGGTGACCACAAGCTTAGAATTCACAACGATTACCACTAATTCACGTGCTCAGACAATCGGGCAACATCTAGTAAGTGGACACTTCTGCATCTTACAGTGTTACCAGATAGTGCAGATTCCCTGACTTAGAGTTGTCAGGGGCGATCTGTTTTATTGGCCACCTTAGGAAATTGCTAAAATGAGACATGGGAAATGAATCACGTAAATGAAGGGAATTATTTTACGAGAACGATTGTTTGGTTGGTTTGTTGATTGATTGATTTGGGAGAAGGGACCAAACGGGGAGGTGATCGGTCCCATCGGATTGGGGAAGGATGGAGAAGGAAGTCAGCCGTGCCATTTCATAATAACCACCCAGCATTTGCAGGAAGTGATTTAAGGGAATCAAGGAAAACCTAAATCAGGATGTCCGGACGCGGATTTGAACCGTTGTCCTCCTGAATGGAAGTCCGGTTGCTAACCACTGGGCCACCTCACTTGGTGACAACGACTGATCCAATAAGAGATAGCCCACACATATCAGGTGCTTTTAATACCTTATTTCATCCAGTCTGTGACGGATCTCAATAAGGGTTAGAAAACTTACTATAGATGTCATGAAGCTCCTAGGTTTAGCTACATGTTTGTAGGTGTAGATGTTCATAGTCTGATCGTGTGGTTTAGTCTGACAATAGTTTTATGACAAAAAACCTCTGAAAATGCTTTGAAGATCTCACATTAATCCAAAAGCGGTAATATACATTAGTATAGTTACATTAAACAACCAGTCACAACTTAAGTCTTGAGGTTGATACTGTGGCATTTAATATGGAATTAAAGAATTTTTGGGTGGGTGCTTCATTATATTTCATTAAGAGTAACTGAAATGGAATAAAACTGTTCATAATGTAATGAATAGTTACACTGAAATGCTGCGGTATTTCATTAACAATAACTCATTCGAATAGATTGTTGCGGAAAAAGTCTGTATTTGATCCTGTTTCAACCAAAGGCACCTCTCAAATATCTAATGAAATATAATACGTTGTGTAGTTTCTGTGAAACTATTAAGTGTTGATATCAGTTGTTAGCCTACAGATTTTACCTTATGCGGACAAAAGCGTTCCGTTGCGCGGAATTAGCGGAGCGGTCCAGGGCGCTGCAGTCATGGACTGTGCGGCTGGTCTCGGCGGAGGTTCGAGTCCTCCCTCGGGCATGGGTGTGACTGTTTGTGCTTAGGATAATTTAGGTTAAGTAGTGTGTATGCTTAGCGACTGATGATTTTAGCAGTTAAGTCCCATAAGATTTCACACACAAGCGTTCCCCAACAGCCTGACGAGAGAGATATGCGACGGCTTCAGATCGGGAATGTATTTGGTGGACGCAGGGCGGTGGTTGACAGATTCTATGAAAAATCAAAGGCAGATAGAACGTCATCACTGCGTTTTCAAACTCCTATGTAAATTCGAGAACGTTTCCGGCTGGTTGGGATCCACAGTATATAAATAAATTTGCTGCTTACTTGATTTCATGTATTGCCCTATTTCTCGGTGGAGATCAGTGTCGTAAGGTGGCGGCATTTGGTTTCACGAAAAAGACTTGCAACAGTAAACCTAATGCTGTCCTTGGATTCCCAAAATATTGTCATTCAGTCCCAGTGAAATCTAGATTTCACTTGAAAGAAGAGTAGGATTAGGATAAAGGGGAGTTTAACATCTAGTTTATTAAACACGCCATTTTCCCGGGAATAGAACAGTAAAAAATAACCAGAAGTTTGTTTACAACCCAACATAGTTCCTGAAAGGAGGAGTAAAACGAGAGAATGACAATGCAAACTTCGCCACCGGAATGAAACAATTCTGTAAAACACAATTAACATCAGCTTGCATCATGAGACAGAAAGGAGCAACAACAATAATTATCGTAATATACAGTCCTTGGTCGTAGACAGGAAAAGACAATAAATATTTCTTTGCAATTAATCACAGGACACTAAAAACACTCTTAGATATAATTAAGGTAACCCACAAAGCACACAGCTAAACATTGATCTACGTGTCAGCAATTTACTGGACAACTTATGCATTAATCTCTATACTATCTAATAAAAAATATGAATTTTTCACATCCACAGAGCAAGATAACACAATAACTTACTTTGTACAAGTGACATAAGCATAATAACAACAAAGCACCTTCTTTAGATTAAAACATAGAAATCAGCCACACTCAAGACGTAATTAACAAAACCAAAATGGGTCTCCCCTGAAAGAAAACATTGCCATGCCCTGCGCCCCATCACACAGCTAACTACAGCCACAGACTTCACATTTGCAATATCACTGTTAACCAGTACACTCATTGCACCACTTCCACTCTGAACCACACATTACACTGGGTTACTTAAACTCAAAGATACAGGCGTTGGGTACTAAAACACATAGGTAATGCTCCTCTCTTGCTGTACCTGCATTGAAATTGTCTTCTTCTGACCAGGGTTAAGAGATAAACAACGGCAAGGGATCGTTCCTCAGCACAGAGAGCCTATGCCTCACGCTGACCCTTAGTGATGGCCTGTTGACGCTGTTGACAACACCTCGGCACTCTAGATTGGAGCAGCCTTTCCATTGTTAGCCGTGCACCGAAAGACTTCCACCCATCGTAACTCTGCCCCATCTCAGTCAAGTGGAGCTTGCTGCGTTCTTATGCGCAAGGTGGTGAAAGGTGTCCGACCCTTATTATGTAACCTCAGCGCAATAAAATTTATTGTAATTCGAATGGTCGGGATGAATAGCGTACTTATATGAAATATTGCTCTTTTCAGATTTAGTTAATTACAAAGCTGACGTGTGATTCCAAGAATATATATATATAGATGATGTTGATGGTAGGGAACAGGGTCAAGTTAGCTGACGCTCCTCTCAAGATAAAGGCAACAAAGCTTTACTACTACTACTATGCAAGGTACTGACCGATATTATGAACCACTAGCTGAACGTCAACTTGCTGCGGTGCAGACGAAGTCTTCAGACAAAAATTAGTTATAGGCCCAGGCTGTCACTATGCTCACGGTTGTTCCCAATGGGTGATGTGGTGACTGGTCATAGGTGCCCAACTGCTAAGGACACAGCCGGCTTACTCTTGAGCTAAATGTTGCGGAGAATCATGGCTGGCGCGCCGAAAGAACCAAGATTCCCCTATGTGGTGCCCCCTCTCCAATATTTGAAGTTTACAGCATACAATGACCAAACCTCCCCGACTGTCCTCTACAGCGAACATTCATCAAATGACACAAAAATCTCTCCTCTCTTCTCTCCTTGGCTGCCTAGCAAGTTAAGTTGGTCCTCAGTTTCTCCTCAATCAATATTCACCGCCTTCATTGTATCCCAGTTGTACTAGGCTAACCCTACTGTTAACTGATATACTCGAAGTTTGCCAAATGGGTTATATGCCACACATCTGCAGCTTCAGAACTTTCTATCAATGCTTCCAATTACTTACGTTATGCAGCTGCTGGATTTCACCATTATCCGCTGATCCTAATATAATCTTCAAGGCTTACCTCCTGTGTCGAACTACGACGTCCAAGGGACAATGTCAGCGATTTGCGTTAATTTCTCTCTCAGCTTGCCATAAGACGGCATTAATTCCTGGTATTCATCCTGCACATGGAAAATTTTGTTAGCCTGTGCTTCCTTACGAGGTCTATGAATGATTCCTACAGTTTTCGAATTTCGTTTCTTATCTTTGAAACACCAATAGTTAATGTCAACGTCCGTTGGCGACTCGTCAACAAAACATCCAGTTGTTAAGAAAATAACACACCTGCCTCCAACGGTTGACCGAAAACGTCACGCGTTGTTCCCCCACTGATTCCCTGCGGCGACATCAGGATAACAAAAACCCATCTCGTTGCTCCCGTGATTCGTCACCTACGGAAAGGAACTTCCAAAAACTCGTATCCATAAGAACTAACATAAAATATGTAACTATTAGAATGTAACCTGGCACTATTTTTCCTTCAGGCATGTGATATTATACCAGCGTGTCTGTATTCCATTTTTCGTTGTGTGATGCGACAATGAATTATTTCTTTGGTAGATTCCATGTAACGCCAAGTACTAACATTTCAAGTAGCCTAGCATGCCTGGGAATTTACTTTGGCTGGACGCTGGCGCTGGGAGTGGTGACCATTACACGTTCCTGTGAAACTGGTTCAAAAATGGTTCAAATGGCTCTGAGCACTACGGGGCTTAATATCTGAGGTCATCAGTCCCCTAGAACTAAGAACTGCTTAAACCTAACTAACCTAAGGACATCACACATATCAATGCCCGTGGCTGGATTCGAACCTGCGACTGCAGCAGTCACGCGGGTCCGGACTGAAGCGCCCAGAACCTCTCGGTCACCGCCTCCGGCTGTCAAACTAGTGTCAACAGAATGGAGCATGTGAAGGATGTCATGTAATGTTCGACCGAGAGGGATCTTTTTCTGCTCTGAGGACAACAGAGTGGAGGAAGCGGCTGGCGGGATCCCCATAGCGAGACGGGTGAACCGATGCGAGACTTACTCCTGCTGATGGAAAAATTCGGTGAAAACAGCAAGGTGCTGGAAGCCAGTCTGGACAGTGATAGAATCTTACAAGAGAAAAAGGCATCCTTTTAGTATAAAGGAGTTCGCGCGGGTCGCGAATGGCAAACTCAAGTTTACCCATCACAGATCTCCTCACGGATGACAGTGAGTCACATCTGCTGCCAAAAAGCGGAGAAATGAATTAGATGGCGGAGTCCTTTAGTCATAGTACCAGAGTGAGCCAATGAAAATTTTACATATTTTTTAATGTTAGTTATATCCCAGAAGTGGTACAAATATGTATCACTTTTCAACATAATCTCCCCCGCACTCAATGCAAGTCCTCCAGCGCTTACAAAGTGCATAAATCTCTTTAGGAAAAAAAATATGTTTTTAACAGTCCACACAACCACTCATGCTGAGCTTGGCGTACCCCTTCATCAGAACGGAACCTCTTTCCTTCTATTGCGTCTTTGAATGGTCCAAACATATGGAAATCACTTGGGGCAAGGTCTGGTGAGTATGGTGGATGAGGAAGACACTCAGAATGCCGGTCTGTGATTTTTGTAACTGTTGTACGGGCAGTAGAGGGCCTTGCATTGTCATGTTGCAAAAGGACACCTGCTGACAGCAATCCACGTCGCTTTGATTTGATTGCCTGCCACAGATGATTTTTTTAGGAGATTTGTGTATGATACACTGGTGACAGTGGTCCCTATAGGCATGTAATGCTCCAAAATAGCGCCTTTTCAGTCCCAAAAGAGAGTCAGCATAACGTCCCTGCTGATGGTTCGGTTGGAAACTTCTTTGGTTTTGATGATGAGAAATGGCGCCATTCTTTGCTCGCTCTCTTCGTTTTCGGTTGGTGGAAGTGAACCCAGGTTTCATCCACAGTAACGATTCTTGCATGGAAACCATTACCCTTTCATTCAAAGCACCGAAGAAGTTCTTCACAAGCATCAAGACGTCGTTCTCTCATTTCAGGAGTAAGCTGCCGTGGCACCCATCCTGCAAACACTCTGTGAAATTGGAGCACATCATGCACAATGTGGTGTCCTATCTGTAAACATACTGCAATGCCATTCAGTGTCACTGAGCGATTTTCCTTCACTATTGCTTCAACTGCTGCAATGTTCTGTGGAGTCACAACTCGTTATGCCTGACCTGGACGAGGAGCATCTTCCACTGAAGCCACACCATTTGCGAACTTGTTACACCATTCGGTGACTTGCTGCTGTGACAAACATGCATCACTGTAATGAGCCTTCATTCGTCGATGAATTTCAATGGGTTTCACACCTTCACTACGCAAAAACCCAATACGAGAACGCTGTTCTTCCCTGGTGCAAGTCGCAAGTGGGGCAGCCATCTTTATACTAATACTGCGACGGTATGTGTGCATCTGCACTATACTGCCACTTATAGGCCATCCTGCACGCTGTTTGTAGCACGCTTACCAACTTACAGGATAACAGCACGAAATTGCGATTTGTTATTACTAATTTAAGGTTTTTATTTGACTCACCCTAGTAGCAACTTTACAATCCTCTAGAACAGTGTTCTATTCAGGGTAAGACAGCACGTAGTTGGCTGATAGCTTCACATCCCGTTTAGTTCAAGGCACTGCTGTACTACTGGGTGTAATGATTCGACACTGACAGCACACATGCAGAAGCTGAGCCATTCTGGACATCAGCGTACAATATAAACGTCTCTCTCCAGCAGCTGGAGAAAGAGGACACATCAACTTATAGACTTCGTTGCCCAAAAGGTAAGTGAAGAATCTCATTGTTACAATTTGCAAAGTGGCGATTTCGCTGCTACGAGCAAGTTTGGTCGTTTCTCTGTAAGCAAAAAGACGAGTCTTTGCTTCCCTGTGGAATGTGGTATGTGCTGAAGTGCTTCCTTATCAATACTTGGGTTGGGTTTCTGCTCCTGAGTTAGGAAGAAATAGAAATCTTGATTCGTGTTCTGTGTTGCACCGAAGCAGTTTCAGCTCTTGGAGTTTGTGGGCGCTATAATACTGTGTAACGACTGAGAACACAGAAATTATGCATGGTGAAAATTATTGAACTATATGAAATAAAATCATCATAACTTATGAACGGTTTGCGTTACGACCCTGAAACTGTACGGTAGTCCGTGGAGCATGGTGGGAAGTAGTATGTGCATGCATTAGTGAATATGGTATGGTTTCGCGACGAAGCCCTTTTCCATAAGCAAAATTGGCGCTTTTGGGGGACTGAGAATCCGCATTTCGTGTTCGAGAACTCTCTTCACCGTCAACGGGTGACTGTGTGGTGTGCAACGCCCAGTCACAGAATAACCGGTGCGATGCTGCTTGGTGGCACAGTGACTATCGAACGGAACGTGAAGGTCTTGGAGGATGATTTCAGTGACCCTCATTTCAATAAGGTGTGGTTCATGCAAGACGGAGCTCGACCCCATCGAAGCAGGAGAGTCTTTGATGTCCTGGGGGAGCACTTGGGGGGGGGGGGGGGCGCTTTCTGGCTTTGGGTACCGTGAGTCTCCTGGCACGGTGCTTGGTTGGCCGCCATATTCTCCGGACCTGAAGACATGCGACTCCTTTCTTGTGAGGGGTATATCAAAGACAAGGTGTACAACATCTCCTGTGCAGCAAGCTACGTAAATTTAAGTATTAACTGCGTTTTTATTACTTGTCACTTCTTTTTCCGTGTCTTTTTGCTTTTAGAAAGCTTTAATTTTCGAGTACTAGCAACAGCGTTCCATAGATTTCGTGTTTGTTTTGAATACTGCCCGGAGACACAGTTAGTTCTTAGTTTCATTGTTTCCAACAAGAAGTGTCTAGTAACCACAGCTAGTGAATCAGCAGTCTAGTCAAAAGTTGATTACTTAACTCTCCACAGTAAACTATGTTGATATATTAGGATGGATAGGATGTATGACCACTGAGTACAGACGCAGGAGGAGCTGGCCACTGTTCGCGAACAGTGGAACGAGCTGATGACAACGGTCAGCCGACTTCAGGCTGCTGCCTCGGAGTGTAGCGGCAGTGGGGAGTCTGGTACGTCGCATGGTACACCCCAGGTGTTACATGCTTCACCCACGGTCCCTGTCGTCGAGACATCTTCGCAGGTACCGGGCGCGGTTGGGCTACCCTCTCCCCAAGAGGAGTAGCGGGTTCGGCGGCGTTCGCGTCGCGCGAGGTGGAGAGTCAATGTGGAGGCTAGCCGTGTGGCATCACCCGAACTGCCTGTGAATGGACATGTGGCCGCTCCTTCAGCAAGGTCCGAGCAGGCACACGGGGTGTTATGTTCGAGTATAAAGACTTTTCTCGAGACTAGAAATCTACTCTGTAGGAATCGGCGTGGGTTTCGACAAAGACGATCGTGTGAAACCCAGCTGGCGCTATTCATCCACGAGACTACGGGTTCCCAGGTAGATGCCGTGTTTCTTGAGTAAGCCAAGGCGTTTGATACGGTTCCCCACAGTCGTTTAATGAACAAAGTAAGAGCATATGGACTATCAGTCCAGTTGTGTGATTGGATTGAAGAGTTCCGAGATAACAGAACGCAGCATGTCATTCTCAATGGAGAGAAGTCTTCCGAAGTAAGAGTGATTTCAGGTGTGCCGCAAGGGAGTGTCATGGGACCGTTGCTCTTTACAATATATATAAATGATCTTGTGGATAACATTGGAAGTTCACTGAGGCTTTTTGCAGATGATGCTGTGGTGTATCGAGAGGTTGCAACAATGGAAAATTGTACTGAAATGCAGGAGGATCTGCAGCGAATTGACGCATGGTGCACGGAATGGCAATTCAATCTCAATGTAGCGAAGTGTAATGTGATGCGAATACATAGAAAGATAGGTCCCTTATCATTTAGCTACAAAATAGCAGGTCAGCAACTGGAAGCAGTTAATTCCATAAATTATCTGGGAGTACGCATTAGGAGTGATTTAAAATGGAATGATCATATAAAGTTGCTCGTCGGTAAAGCAGATGCCAGACTGAGATTCATTGGAAGAATCCTAAGGAAATGCAATCCGACAACAAAGGAAGTAGGTTACAGTACGCTTGTTCGCCCAATGCTTGAATACTGCTCAGCAGTGTGGGATCCGCACCAGGTAGGGTTGATAGAAGAGATAGAGAAGATCCAACGGAGAGCAGCCCGCTTCGTTACAGGATCATTTAGTAATTGCGAAAGCGTTACGGAGATGATAGATAAACTCCAGTGGAAGACTCTGCAGGAGAGACGCTCAGTAGCTCGGTACGGGCTTTTGTTGAAGTTTCGAGAACATACCTTCACCGAAGAGTCAAGCAGTATATTGCTCCCTCCTACGTATATCTCGCGAAGAGACCATGAGGATAAAATCAGAGAGATTAGAGCCCACACAGAAGCATACCGACAATCCTTCTTTCCACGTACAATACGAGACTGGAATAGAAGGGAGAACCGATAGAGGTACTCAGGGTACCCTCCGCCACACACCGTCAGGTGGCTTGCGGAGTACGGATGTAGATGTAGATGTAGATGATGCTGTAGTATATCGGCTATTTGCGGATGATGCTGTAGTATATCGAGAGGTTGTAACAATGGAAAATTCTACTGAAATGCAATAGGATCTGCAACGAATTGGCGCAAGGTGCTGAGAATGGCAATTGAATCTCAATGTCGACAAGTTTAATGTGCTGCGGATACAAAGAGAGAAATATCCTTTATCATTTAGTTACAATATAGCAGATCAGCAACTGGTAGCAGTTAGTTCCATAAATTATTCGGGAGTAGGCATTAGGAGTGATTTCAAATAGAATGACCATATAAAATTAATCGCCGGTAAAGCGGATGCCAAACTAAGATTCATTGGAAGAACCCTAAGGAAATGCAGTCCGAAAACAAAGGAAGTAGTTTACAGGACGCTTGCTCGCCCACTGCTTGAATACCGCTCACTGGTGTGGGATCCGTACCAGGTAGGATTGACAAAACAGATAGAGAAGACCTAACGGAGAGCAGCGCCCTTCGTTACACGATCATTTACTAAACGCGAAAGCGTTACGGAGATGATAGAGAAACGCTAGTGGAAGACTCTGCAAGAGAGACGCTCAGTAGTTCAGCACGGGCTTTTGTTGAAGTTTCGAGAATATAGCTTCTCCGAGGAGACAAGCAGTATATTGCTCCCTCCTATGTATATCTTGGGAAGAGACCATGAGGATAAAATCGCAGAGTTTAGAGGTCACACAGATGCAACCTTTCTTTCCATGAACAATACGAGACTGGAATAGAAGGGAGAACCGATAGAGGTACTCAAGGTATCCTCCGCCACACACCGTCATGTGGCTTTCTGACTATGGATTTACATGTGGAACCTCACAACCGTTTCTCTTTCTGAAAACAGCCATTCAATAGGTTGTCGACAGCGTCGATGTTTTGTCACTTCAGCGTATCATGCAGAATTTCGCTATTTGTCTGGGCCACATCATCACCAATGATGCAGGCATATCGAACATGTCATAACCTAGATCCTAATATCTGTAATGACGATTATATGTTGAATGAAGTATGTGCCCGCCGTTCTTTGTAACTGATTAGTTCAACAGTTGTCACCCTGTAAATATGCAGCGTACATCCTTTGTATTGTGACCAATGACATTGAGTAAATTGACACGGTAGTATAACTCCTCAAATCACTATTATCGGTGATACACGTAACACAGCTCGGTAGTTAGATAAACCACCACAGTCAATATTGTGAGTTCCAATTACTTGTTCTCTGAGATCTTTACTGTCAGCGCCAGCCAGGGCTGAGGTCTTCTGTTTCACGAGGCTAATCAGTATCAAACAGCTTAGTGTGGCTGTCTGGGAACTTGAGGGTCCGATTTCACCTATGTTTTCCAAATCTCAAAGCCAGATTAAGAGTAGGATTTAATATTCTGTACTGATACATCTTTGCATTTTTCTCGTGTGACAGTTAAGCGACACTATCGATCTCCTCATTCAGCTTGAGTAGAATGTCATCGCGACAAGATATGCCATCTCATGTACTCTTCCAGCTGTACGTTGCCAATGTTAGGGTCGCTTTTAATTCATTTCTAGGCACGATATTTTTGTTGCAGACGCAATATTAGGGAACCACACATACACGTGGCTTATGTACAAACAGCACCTTGTTTACATGATGTAATGGCGACGTTGGACAGAGATAGTAAATGAATTTCGGCGAGTAGTTGGGACGTATACTATCAGGACATAATTTCTGGGCGGAATTGGTTGGTAGGAGACGGGCCACAAGTTCCGTATGTTAGGTGTTAACTATATGGAAGTGCATCTAGTATTGGTTAATAGTGTGTATTGTACTTTCACGCAATAGAATTAGTTGTATATATGTTCTGCTGCACCTTAATCATATTTATCCTTTTCAGTACTTTTTTAGATTTTCTGACCTCAATTTTTTTTCTCGACGTTGTGTCTTGTTGGTCTGTACTGCACATTAGATATTTGTGTGATTACCACAGAATTTTCCACTAGCGGTAGGCATGCTGTAATCTGTGGGTAACAATTAGGTAAGGTCGGATACATTTCAGATTCAGTAAGTATTAATTTTTTGTGTTTTCTTGTAGCTTACTTTTCATTACATTTTGTGCATGTGTGGAGTGTAGGGACTCGAAGCTAAGCGCGTAACGCTAAAGAACAGAGAAATTAGAAAACGGAGAAGAAATGGCACAAAAGCGTGACGTATGCAAAAATGTTTCGGGTGAGGCTGATAGCATCGTTCCATCTGGACTACCAGATCCTGACTGCGAATTTCCATACCTTGAGTATAGTAGTTACGATGTTAGTACGAGGAAGAGACGATTGGGTATGTTAAGACTATAGGAACGGTTCGGAATTACCCAGTGGATGTGCCACACAGTCCGAAAGTTTAGAGGAAAAATTTCAGTGGGCCGCCGTCACTTGGAACAGAAATTGGCAGTCCGACAGGAACACCCGGATGTGTATTGTTAGATCGGTAACAGCCAATATTACGACAGGCGAGACTCTCCCACGGCAGTTGGTGGTAGAGATGCCCGAGGTAGAAAGATGAGTAATGAGATGTCACACACACTCGATTATTTAAAAGAGTATAATCGAGACGGAGAGGCAAACGCAAAACCTTTTCAAGAATAAATGGAGAGAACAGGAAAGAGATGTCGATGAGGCATGCAACAGGTAGAGAAAATTGGTGTAACAGGTGCAGAAAATTGGAGGAGACACCAGAAGGCAACGTACACCGCTGGAAAACCAGATGAGGATATTCCGTGGTGAACTAAAACGGGAAACCTTTTAGACGAAAAAAAGAGTAAATTTTAAAAGGTGGCTACACGAATTGCACAAGGAGCACTTGTGGAAGCTAGAAATACTGCGAAATCAGGGAAAATGGGTCTGAACAAATTTCATAGTGCAATAAAGGAACTAGTGCAAGAGAAAACACAGTGTTCAGACCACATGACGGCTGAAGCTCAACATGTGAAATGCAAAGACATACAGAATAGTTTCGACTAGAGTCTGCTGCTGTTGAACCCAGGAAGCGCGGAAAAAACAGACTGGAGGCGTGAGTGGAAAAACAAGTTTCATCTCTCAGAAGTTCAGACAACATCTGAATACAAACACTGTCACACAGAATTGTACACTACGTGTCTTTCACAAATCATACGACACTGTTGCTTCCAGTTGGTATCTGTCTGTAGTTGCAAGCAGTGAGTCAAAACACGTCGTCAGATCGCAGCCTCACTTCGCACTGCCATCCATGGATTTCCTTTTTTTTTTTTTTTCCTTTCTGTCTTGTAATGTCATTCAGGGGATGGCTGGCAGCGGCACAGTCACCACTCTTTAGCCAAGTGGCTTTACAGAAATATATAAGAGGGGAACTTCTGCACAAAAAGGGGAGGTAAATGGAGACGATGGGAGTTAAAATATACACTAATATGGGGACAAGCACATTTACGAAGTAGACACAAAGTTAAAAGAACACAACTGGCAATTCCTTAAAATCACTGGAGTCAAACACAAATAAAAACTCAGCCGCAGTATAAAAATCACACAGAGCGAGACATTTAAAAAGACCACTGGGAACGACGGACACTCACGAGGAGTAAAAAAAACCATTCGGAGGGACCTGCCGAGGGACGCCGTACGTGGCGGGGCATGCGCTTTTCACCAGTGCGGGCGCTCAGGAGTAGTACACAGGCCGCCCGTGAGGCCGCGGTGGCGTCGCAGGGCGTGCTTGGGCCGTAGTAAGATGTTGCTATTTTCCGTATCGACGCCAGTTGGCCTTGCTGGGGTTATCGTGGAAGTGGCTTAGCGCTGGTCGCACCTGCGCTGACAAGCGGTGGTGGTGTAGCCACCCATCGGTCATGTGTTGAACGCCGTCTGATTACTGGCCGCCAAACGCTGTGTGCCACGGTGCGGTCATTGATGATATTGCAGCTACAACACTTTCAACTAAAAGGAAGGGTCTTCTTTGGAATGGCCATCGAATACACAGAAAAAAGACAAGGGTGCAGACACGGTGTAATTAATGGAGATACAAGTAGTGCGCACTCGTGAATGTATGCAAGGCAATGTACATAATCTATCAACAGTGGGTGATAACAGTGATGTTCGGTCACCAGAAACATCAAACGTCACGTGCAGAGTCCAGTTTCGATTCCACTTGGGAAATATGAAGCGGAACCGATGCGAAGGATTAGTTGAAATCGAGAATCACAGTAATACAACAACCACATTCCATTAAGAAGGGCCGGCCGGTGTGGCCTATCGGTTCTAGGCGCTTCAGTCTGGGACCGCGCGACCACTACGGTCGCTGGTTCGAATCCTGTCTCGGGAATGGGTGTGTGTGATGTCCTTAGGTTAGTTAGGTTTAAGTAGTTCTAAGTCGTAGGGGACGTATGACCTCAGATGTTAAGTCCCATAGTACTCAGAGCCATTTCAACCATTTGAACCATTACGAAGGTGCGCCTAGTATGTTATACATATGAGCGGGTCACATTATCAGATAAAAGCAGCACAACAGTAAAACAAGCGGTCTTCATCACAAAATATCGTAATTGACGTGATAAAAGGGAATCTGAAGCGACATTTCACCTCTAACGTTACCTTTCAATCAGAAAATTCCAGCGGTACAGGAAAGAAGGGAAATACTGTGTATCCCCATACTTTCAAAGAATAGCTTACTGAAGCCATACTTAGATACTGATCTAAACACAAAAAAATAAATTTTGTCTTCTCAAAGTTGGTAGCTGTGGTAGCTGAAACGACGCCAAAAATTATGTATGTATGTATGTATGGTGTATGTATGTATGAAGAAATTAAACACTTTCTCATCACGCGCTGTTGTTTGAGGGCCACTCATGACAGAATAAAACACGAACTCATATTGCATTAAGTCGTCTGGATTTTAGAGGCCAGTAAAATTTTTTTAGCATATTAAAAACAGATGTAGAGATGATGCTAAAGCATTCAGAGGAATTTTGCGGAAAATAGAAATTGTGATGTGCAAGGAACACGAGAGAAAAGATAACAGCGCGAGGCTCACTTTAAACAGCTGCATAATAACAACAGTGAGAGGAATTTTATGAAACCGAACAACTAGTAAAGTAATAGAAACAGACCACATCATAACGGTTCGACCCAATGAGGCGGCGCAGTGGTTAGCACACTGGACTCGCAATCGGAAGGACGATGGTTCAACTCAATCCCCCTCCCCCCTTTCCCGTCCAGCTATCCTCATTTAAGTTTTCCGTGATTTCCCTAGATCACGTCTGGTAAATGCGGGGATTGTTCCCTTGGAAGGGCACTGATAATTTCCTTCCCAATCTTTCCTAATCCGATGGGACGGATGGCCCCGCTCTTTGGTCCCCTACAATAAAACCAACCAATCAACCATAACGGTTCACACTTCCGAAATGAGAATGTTAATGGGTGAATCTGGCATCGTGGTCGATGGGATTGGGGGTCATATTCCGAACCAAACGAAAGTGTGCAATGTTAGACATAGTCTCGGTTTCAGATGGTGGAGGTCCGTCAATCGAACCCAGATCGCGTCAGTGCGAAATAAGGTGCACGAAACTGAAATCAGATAGGGTATAGCACGTAATCCACCTCAAGGTATTTCTATAATATAGACTGCAACAAGTAGAAATAATAAATAAAGTGGAAGAGAATGTAGACACATAAATGTAATTGCAAAAAAACATTAAGGAATGGTTAGTAGCAACGTTTTGAAATTCAGAATTTAAATAATAATGTGCTCAATCTAAGCGTCAGAAATCTGACAAAGTAAAGCGGAAATGTTGATGTAAAACTGTACCCTTAAGACAAAACCCGAACAGTGGAACACACCTGCATGTCTTTTTGCAACCAGGAGCTACTCACCAACATGAGTTGGTAGAAGGGATTGTTCTATCATTTGAATGACGTAGGTAGGGAGGTGTGGCGAAACACAGGAAGCAGAAGGTAAATGAACTGAAAGTACCTGGGATAGTACGAAATCTCCGTCGGAAGTCAAGACATGCAGGTGTACTGTGAATTGGTTTCGAAACACTAGAATATAGTTTCCCGATCAGGGTGTCGTTAAGCCGTCTGTTGTTTCTTGGCTGAGCCAGTGCGACTTTGTCATCAGTATGGCATATCTCAATGTCAGACAGAGCTAGAAAGCCAATTATATGGATGTTTTTGGGCTCATTGCAGGAACGAGAATGATGGTTTATATTGAGGTTTGCAGAGGGGTGGGCACAGAGTGTGCAAGCAGAGATTTTGTGAAGAGATGCGTAGCGATTGGCAAATGATATAGGAAAATTTTTAATAATTTTGAGAGCAAGCGTCGTATGTGAACTTCTGTGCGAAATAAAAGAAGGCGGGAGATATTTGCCGTATATTTAAGGAGTCCTCTATAGTTACTAATTACTGAATGTTCAACGGGTAGTTTGGATCTCACCATAGAGATGAGATTATCGCAGAGAAGAATATATAATTTCCTACAGTACACAACAAGGAGGAATTAAAAGGATAATTTACAAAGAACAGAAAGGTAAAAAGCATTGGACGTAGAAAGTTATGTAACTCTTCGGGGGTTTATTTTTAAATTACTTGTAATTAAGGAATACGGTAGTGAGGATTAAATAGCAGTTCCTGAAACATACCTACGCTAATCAGTATATTCTTTCAGATTCACAGATGTTAATGACTGACAGCCTGCAGCATCGGGTGCAGCCTTGCGTCTCCGATAAGGGAAGTGGAAGTCGAGAGGTGCTGAAAATAAAAACCGGAAACTTTACAGTAATTCTTTTAAACATACAAGTAATTGTAAGCACTGTAAGGAAATGTTAGTAACATCATTCTAATAATCAGGTCGTGATGAATAGTGTGTTCTCTAGAAATTCCAGAACGTCTGGCAGAGTACAGGGGAAATGTTGAGAAAAAACTGTAACTTTAAGACACAGCCCGAACATCAGGTTGGTTCATCTCTATAGTGAAAAGACAGAAATAAGACTGAAACTTTAAGACACAGAGTAAGGTTGGTTCCTTTCTAAGGGCAAAAGTCATTCCTTGCTTTACTAACATGAGTTGGCGGACAGGATTGTTCTATCGTTTCAACAAAGAGTAATAGGTACACAGGTGTGATGTAACATAGTAAGTCAAAGGCAAAATGATCAGAAAGTAACTTGGATAGAACGAAATCTTCGTCGGAAGTCTGGATATGCGGGTAACCAGGAGTACTTTTTTTATGAAGTTATTGAAGGCACAAGAAAAGAGGAACTTCGAGAGAGAAAATTCATGACTCAAGGAAAGAAAAGTGCAAGAAAAAAAGCCATCTAGATAAAGAAGCGGGTCCGATTACATATAAATAATAACCATTTGACATACATGGAGCGTCCAGTTAAACAGTCATAAGTAGCCTCTATTTATGAAGAAAAGGAGAGTACTGTTGAAAGCATACTACTCACAAAATGCTTCATAGACAGACAGGAAAGGTAAGTCTCCAAAACAATGTGCTACATCAGAGACGCAATTCTCATATGTCCTTCTAACTGAGTACTCAGGGTCTCATCAATATATCTTCCGTGTGAGAACACAGACTTGGAGTAGAACTTTTAGAAACCATAGCGTGTTCGTGGCACATAGTACGCTAGTTCCGACAGCGGTTCAGCAACTGTCATGCCGAGGTCTTCGAGACGTGGCGTGTACTCAAAAGTTTGTGCACTATCTCCTCTTGGAGTTAGGCAAATGCTCGCGCTACAGTATCCGATTAATTCAGTGGTCAGGTTCCACATCCAATCTCTATCCAGCGCCTTCTTCTCATAAAAAAATTATTTACGTCTGCCCCAGTAAATTTCATAATTTTGTGGCGTGAATGACATTTGTGATGAAAAAGTAGTGTCCACAACCCTGACATAATTAACGAAGGAGTTCCTGCCACACAAATATTTCTTGTATCTTTTGTGTTTGTGTTTTTGTTTGTTGCTGTTTTTATTAAGTTATCATGTGTGTCCATGATTTATTTCGTCTGTATAAATGTCATCATGCATATATGCTATAATTACTATCTTAAATTACAATATTTTTTCCTTAATTACAGTCCAACAAAACTATTTCAGTTTTTAGAATTTATGGATGTACACTGATCACGAGTAACTTACTGTGTTAATTTACATTGAGATGTTCCGATTGTATTAACGTTTGTTCTTTAATTAAAGTCATGATGGTATTTAACTATATGTCCAGATCACCAGTAACTTTTAATGTTACTTACATTTACACTCATAAAGGTGGTGCTGATTGCTTTTTACTTAAAAACATGTTAACACTTAAATGTAAATGCAGATCACCAATAACTTGGAATTTTTTGTTATATCATGTTGGACGCTCATAGTCATAAGGTTTTTAAATTTGAGTGGTTGTAGAAGGATGAAAGCGGAAGGACTTAAACTTGAGCTGCATCAGTACACTCAAAAATAGTTTTGAGGCTGCCACTGCAAGAATAGAAACTATGTAAACTTCAATACTAACCTTTTCTAAATTCGTTTTTGTCAGTGGTGTTTTTGAATTATTGTTGCTGAGATATAAAACCAACAGTTCTGCTGCAAGAGGTGGCATCCAATGCTTTAAGAAGTGTAAGGTCTCCAAAAAAAATTGTGTGAGAGAGATGGGAATAACGTAGAATAGCTTTGGTATCATGAACACTTAGATTATGTTCTGTGAAGTCAATTGTCTGCTACATCGAGGAACACCACAAATGTTCCACGACCATAGCAGAGAATTAGTCTATAAGGGGTAGGTTATGTAAGGAGGAAATATTTTGCTTTACATATGTAGTATTGTACCCATTCATTTGCGTATTTTATTCGATATGGGATCAAGATATATTATAGGTGGAGAAGATAGTTAATTATTTTGTTGGTTTATGCTGGGTAGTGCCACCTACAAACTTTGTAATGTTGCTTGCTGCATAATCAGTTTGAGTTGGACGTTGGCAGCAGGTAGCGATGACTGACATGTGCTCCTGTGAAAGTGGCAGTTGGCCGAAAGGAGCATAGAAAAGACGCCATGAAAGACGTTTTATTTTTCTAAAGAGAACAACGTTGAGGCAGCGACTTTACACCCCTGCTGACGACCTCACGGTGGTACGGCCAGTGAGCTAACTAAAGACACTCTCCTGCCGCTTGAAAAAATCTAATAAAATAACCAGATGCAGGAATCCGAGGGTGGTGAGCGATAGCATCTTACAAGAGAAGGTAGCATTGTTTGGTTATGAAGGAATGCAAAGACTTAGAGAACTGTAGACACAAGTTGACCCTTCGTAGACCTCACGGGAGACAGCAAGCCTTGTGTCGTGCCAAAAGGCAGAGAAGTGAACCTGATTGGTGGATTCCTCAGTTGTAGGAGGAGTTTTACAGTGTTCTACAACATTGTTGTATGAGGAGTATGAACAGCTGGCGATTGGCTGGAAGCCTGATGACCTGTGTAGTGGGAGGCACTGCTTCCGTAACAGGCTTGGGGATACATTGCTGGGGGTTCATACCCAGACGCTACGAGCCTTGCTGGGAACTAGTGCACAGCGTGACAGGGACTACCCTGTGGATGTCAAGAGGACACAGCGTCTCAGTGAAGAGTCTCACTGTATTAATTTGCAAAAATTTCCTCACTAGGAGAGAGTTAGGTCGTTTTTCTATAGGTAGTGACGATTCTTTGCTTCTCGGTGACATACTGGAGTGCTGCTGTGTGAACGAATACTTGGGGTCGAATTTCTGTTCCTGGCTTCTTAGCAAAAGGGAATCTTGACTCGTGTTCTGTGTTGTACTGTCGTAGTTTCAACTCTAAGAGTTTGCGGGCGGTATAATACATGACCTGTATAGCTGGTACTATACCAGTAATTCCATTCTACATAGACGTACCAGCTCTCCGTTACTGTAAGGTTTGTTTAGGCGTTGATTCTTTTTGTCCATTGTATCAAAGAATTTTACCACGTTTTTCTCTCCTGAGTTTTCATATGGTGTCACCTGAAGTAATTCGTATTTAATTTTTTTTGCGCCTCCTTGGACCAATATCTGTCGAGAAATGCTGTTCTGCACTGTAGATAAAATGTACAGGTAGCCGCGATCTTTTGCATCACCTCTGCTACTGCCCCTGACATGTGTGCACAAATGAAGTCAAGTTTGTGAGTTACGCTCAGTGGGTTGGTAAGCCTACTTGAAACTGATCGACGAATGTGCGTGCATGCAAGCTACCGCCTTCTTCCTTGAAATGTTGAAATTTTCTAACTGTAAGGAAGTGGTCTGTATCATATCTGCTCATAACTTCGGTATGTGGCTGATTCATGGACTCAAATAATCTGCCACTGCTTATGCCGTCGTGTTTATTCTCTAGTAATCTACTGCCTGTCGGCCTGTTCTCAATTTCCTGACTCGTGTTGTTCGTGTGTTCCTACTCTCGTCGTTCGTAGTATAGGACCTGTGCTGCTATTATGTTGTGTCGTTAGACTTACTGGTTCAGTTTCCTGTCTTTCGGTTGGTATCGGCTGAATGTATGTGTTCCGTTTTTCTAGATACTGTGCCTGGTCCTGTGGCATGTCATGTATTACTTTAATGGGGGTTTTCTGTTTCAATTTCTGCTCGAGTTTTACGTCTAGCCTTGGTTCTACCTGAACTTCCTTAGACGGTGCCTGTCCGTGTACTGAATTAAAGCTTGACGTGTCAGTTGTTTCGCTACAGATGTAATCGGTCTCGATCTTGTCTTCGATAGTTTGTATCAACTCTGTTCGAAGCTTTTCAAACTGATCTTTGTTTTTAATTCTGTTTTTTCGTATTTTTTCAGTGC
Organism: Schistocerca gregaria; assembly: GCF_023897955.1. Lineage (NCBI taxonomy): Eukaryota > Metazoa > Arthropoda > Insecta > Orthoptera > Acrididae > Schistocerca > Schistocerca gregaria. Next base: position 362,903,558 of record NC_064924.1, read on the forward strand.
AACCTTTGCGACCTTGCTTTGAATTACTTGTTCTTCCGATATTTGTATTCCTGTTCGAGTGGCTTTTTTTTTTGTAAAACGTTCCACCTTTCTGTCAACGTTTACGATGTCCAATTGGACCTTGTCAGTGCGTAATTGCTGCCGACCTTGTGTTAGTACCTGAATTCTTTCTCTAAATTTTTTCGCGTCTTTGTTTATCTGAGTGATCTTATTATCAATTCTGGCGATCCATTCTTTCATCTCTTTTAACCTGTTGGCTCTGTGCCTTAATAGCCTGATTATCCTGTTTCAATTCCTGATTATCCTGTTTCAATTCCTGATACTGTTTTGTCATCTGTGTATTAATACTATTAATATCCTGATTCTGTTTCGTCATACTAGGGTTCATTTTTTGTAACATCTCCATGGTCACGTCCTGTCCTGTAACACTACCTTCCGCTGAACTATGTATTCTTGATCTATTGTTTTCTACTCGGTGAGTTACGTCATTTACTGGGCTTAGCTGTGGCGTTTCTAAGTTTGATAACTGCAACAACCCCTGCTGTCTGAGTTGAGGACTAGTTGCGTTTGTCATTGAAACATTACATGGGGCAAACAACTCCGCATTCTGCCCTCTCTGTTGCGTATGTCTAGTGTTTGCAGGTACAGTTGCGTCTGTTACGGAACCTTTTCGTGGCGCTCGTGACTCCACAAAATTCTGTGTCTGTTGTTGGGGCATATTTAGAAATGTACGATAGATTCGACGTAATATAAATGTTCCCCGTCTTCCTCATGTCTACTTCTCTTTGAAAATTAGCTCAAAAATGAAATGGCTCTGAGCGCTATGGGACTCAACTGCTGAGGTAATAAGTCCCCTAGAACTTAAAACTACTTAAACCTAACTAACCTAAGGACATCACACACATCAATGCCCGAGGCAGGATTCGAACCTGCGACGGTAGCAGTCGGGAGGCTCCGGACTGAACGCCTAGAACCGCTAGACCACCGCGGACAGGGAACGTTAGCTAACTGCCGGTTCATTGACTGTATTGACGCGTATTCTGTCCCTGAATATGCAGCAAACAAACGCGTTTCCTGTGCTCGTTTCGCTTCTAATCTTTGCCATTTCCTACGTGGTCAGATGAGTATCGGGTAATATCAACGGCTGCAGAAAATGGTTTAACAGGTGTAGGATTCGTTATGAATAGGAAGTTAGGGCAGAGGGTGTGTTACTGTGAACAGTTCAGTAACCGGATTGTTCTAATTAGAATCGACAGCAAACCAACACCGACAACGGTAGTTCAGGTATACATGCCGACGTCGCAAGCTGAAGATGAACAGATAGAAAAAGTGTATGAGGATATTGAAAGGGTAATGCAGTATGTAAAGGGGGACGAAAATCTAATAGTCATGGGCGACTGGAATGCAGTAGTAGGGGAAGGAGTGGAAGAAAAGGTTATAGGAGAGTATGGGCTTAGGACAAGGAATGAAAGAAGAGAAAGACTAATTGAGTTCTGTAACAAGTTTCAGCTAGTAATACCCTGTTCAAGAATCACAAGAGGAGGAGGTATACTTGGAAAAGGCCGGGAGATACGGGAAGATTTCAATTAGATTACGTCATGGTCAGACAGAGATTCCGAAATAGATTCCGAAATCAGATACTGGATTGTAAGGCGTACCCAGGAGCAGATATAGACTTAGATCACAATATAGTAGTGATGAAGAGTAGGCTGAAGTTCAAGACATTAGTCAGGAAGAATCAATACGCTAAGAAGTGGGATACGGAAGTTCTAAGGAATGACGAGATACGTTTGAAGTTCTCCAACGCTGTAGATACAGCAATAAGGAATAGCGCAGTAGGCAGCACAGTTGAAGAGGAATGGGCATCTCTAAAAAGGGCCCTCACAGAAGTTGGGAAGGAAAACGTAGGTACAAAGAAGCTAGCTGGGAAGAAACCATGGGTAACGGAAGAAATACTTCAGTTGATTGATGAAAGGAGGAAGTACAATCATGTTCCGGGAAAACCAGTAATACAGAAATACAAGTCGCTGAGGAATGAAATAAATAGGAAGTGCAGGGAAGCTAAGACGAAATGGCTGCAGGAAAAATGTGAAGACATCGAAAAAGGTATGATTGTCGGATGGACCGACTCAGCATACAGGAAAGTCAAAACAACCTTTGGTGACATTAAAAGCAACGGTGGTAACATTAAGAGTGCAACGGGAATTTCACTGTTAAATGCAGAGGAGAGAGCAGACTGGTGGAAAGAATACTTTGAAAGCCTCTATGAGGGTGAAGATTTGTCTGATGTGATAGAAGAAGAAACAGGACTCGATTTAAAAGAGACAGGGGATCCAGTATTAGAATTGGAATTTAAATGAGCTTTAGATGACTTATGGTCAAATAAGGCAGAAGGGATAGATAACATTCCATCACAATTTCTTAAATCATTAGGGGAAGTGGCAACAAAACGACTATTCACGTTGGTGTGTAGAATATCTGAGTCTGACGACATAGCATCTGACTTTCGGAAAAGCATCATCCACACAATTCCCAAGACGGTAAGAGCTGACAAGTGCGAGAATTATCGCACAATCAGCTTAACAGCTCATGCTTCGAAGCTGCTTATAAGAATAATATACAGAAGAATGGAAAAGAAAGTTGAGAAAGCGTTAGGCGACGATCAGATTCGCTTTAGGAAAAATAAAGGCACGAGAGAGGCAATTCTGAAGTTACAGCTAATAATGGAAGCTAGGTTGAAGAAAAATCAAGACACGTTAATAGAAGTTGTCGACCTGGAAAAAGCGTTCGAGAATATAAAATGGTACAAGCTGTTCGAGATACTGAAAAAAGTAGGGGTAAGCTATAGGGAGAGACGGGTCATATATAATATGTACAACAACCAAGAGGGAATAATAAGAGTGGACGATCAAGAACGAAGTGCTCGTATTAAGAAGGGTGTAAGACAAGGCTGTAGCCTTTCGCCCCTACTCTTCAGTCTGTAGATCGAGGAAGCAATGACGGAAATAAAAGAAAGGTTCAGGAGTGGAATTAAAATACAAGGTGAAAGGATATCAATGATACGATTCGCTGATGACACTGCTATGCTGAGTGAAAGTGAAGAAGAATTAAATGATATGCTGAACGGATTGAACAGTCTAATGAGTACACAATATGGTTTGAGAGTAAATCGGAGAAAGACGAAGGTAATGAGAAGTAGTAGAAATGAGAACAGAGAGAAACTTAACATCAGGATTGTTGGTCACGAAGTCATTGAAGTTCTGGAATTCTGCTACCTAGGCAGTAAAATAACCAATGACGGACGGAGCAAGGATGACATCAAAAGCAGGCTCGCTATGGCAAAAAAGGCATTTCTGGCCAAGAGATGTCTACTAATATCAAATACCGGCCTTAATTTGAGGAAGAAATTTCTGAGGTTGTACGTCTGGAGTACAGCATTGTAAGGTAGTGAAACATGGACTGTGGGAAAACCGGAACAGAAGAGAATCGAAGCATTTGAGATGTGGTGCTATAGACGAATGTTGAAAATTAGGTGGACTGATAAGGTAAGGAATGAGGAGGTTCTACGCAGAATCGGAGAGGAATGGAATATGTGGAAAACACTGATAAGGAGAAGGGACAGGATGATAGAACATCTGCTACGACATGAGGGAATGACTTCCATGGTACTAGAGGGAGCTGTAGAGGGCAAAAACTGTAGAGAAAGACCGAGATTGGAATACATTCAGCAAATAATTGAGGACGTAGGTTGCAAGTGCTACTCTGAGATGAAGAGGTTAGCTCAGGCGAGGATTCGTGGCGGGCCGCATCAAACCAGTCAGTGGACTGATGACCCAAAAAAAAAGTCGGATGTCTATTTCTGGCTCAGTATGTGCCCTACCTGTAATTTCATATTCTGGAAATTCGATGTTCTCGTCCCTTCGATTCCCATCTGTCTGATCTGTCTCAATTTCATTCCACTCTAACTGAGCCTGCTGATTCTGCAGTTCCCCGACTGTTCTATGATTCACTGTCTGTCCTATTCCTAGGTTCACCTTGTAACATTACAGGACATATTGGGACATATTGAAGTATTTGATGCTATAGACTTTTAGGAGATGTCGATACAGATATGCAAAATGTAAAGGGAAACTTTGGTGATGTTTAAATATTGTACTGTGTCAATATTAGGACATTTTACACAGAAAGAACAAAAATAGAATTAATGTAAATATATATTAGTGTTAGTAACCTATTTTGATTCAATTTTGTAATTATATTTCATTTTGTAAAAGAAAGACTCACTTTTTGCTGTAGCTCTTATTAATTGTATAAATTATCAGTTTTGAGCTAAATTATTTCGTATAATATGGACAAGATACTTTTAAAAACTCATCAGCTAAAAAAAAAGTCTGAAAATGAACGTTTAATGCACACTTCTCGAACTTTCTATGGAGAAATTCTATATTATGATCGCAAAAATACGAAAACTTGTGAAAACTGTTTCATAACCTAATTTCGAAAGACGATTTGTATCAAGAAATATTGCTAATAAGATTTATTTACATTTTGAAACACAATTTAAATCATTTTACATATATATAGTTGTTCTAAATCACTCAAGAAATATCCAGAATCAAATGACAAGACATTTCTGGAAACATCGGTACAAATCTGGTGAAGGTTATCCAGAAAATGGTAGAAAAATGTTATAAAAACTATTTGGAAATTATGCTTGTAAGAATTTATATGTACTGATCCTTTTACTTATTGTGATCTGTACTAAAATTCTGTAATGTCTAATTTTGTTTTAGGTCGGGAATTGCTATCGTATTGTAAACAAAACATTGTCAGGGACTCTCATTGTTTGGAAAGATATTAATACACCTAGGATTTGTCAGTTGCCAGTTCGGATATGTAGTGCGGTTAGTTCGGAGAGTCAGTTGTTGAGTCTGTCAGTTCTGTTTGTAAATAAACGTCTGTAATGAAGAATTACTTGTTGTCGTCAATATGAACTCAAGACCTTTTGCACGAAGCAGACACCTCCTAATGCAACGTTTTAATTTGGTGTTGAGGATCTGAAATGTTATAATTTGGTGCAGAAAGTCCTGGGACGTTATAATTTGGTGGAGGAGCTGGGATATGACGACCACCCAGTGATTCTTCAAAATAAAATACGTCTCTTCTGGGATCACAAGAAGAAAATTCGTCTGTTTTGGGACCACAAGAAGAGGATATACGACGGACCAGTCATTCTTCAGAAGTAAATACGTCCATTCTGGGGTCAAAAGAAGATGAGTGAATCAACCGAGCGAAACCATCCTGGAATTGAAGAAATTTCGCAAAACACGGACACCAACGACCGCCGACGGACACTAAGATAAGTACCTGTTTCCTAAAATAATGGAAAAAGACGCAGATTTCAGTATTGACAGCGGTGTAGCGAGTACACCTATTAGGGAAAGTGCTTCTGACAGTGTACGAATGTTGGAAATGTTAAAACAAATGTTTTCAGAGTTAAACTCGAAGATGGACGACTCTCGTGCCGAATTACGTCAACAAATTGAACAGACACAACAACAGATGGACAGGTCGATTTCGAAGGCTGTGTGTGATTTAAAATCAGAAATAAATTCAAATACAGAACAGATTGCTCACACTAATCAGGTTCTCGAAGAATGGCGAATTACTTTTGAGTCAAACCAAAAAGAGCTTAGTTGTCGTGTGTACACGGTTCAGAGCAAAAGTTCTGTCCTTGAAACTGATTTAAGTAACGAAATTTCAAATAACCAGTCAAAACTTAAAAAAGTTGTTGATTTTGTAAATGAGGAAAATTCTCAATTGAGAAACGAATTTGACCAGACAAAACGATTTTTTGAAAGCGAAATTGAATCTTTCGAATCTGATTCTCACAAAAAGGTCACAGAAATTTGTAGTAGAGTAGGTAATGAAGAAAATTTGTAGAAATACAAGAAACTATGTTGCAAAAAGGTTTTAGTAATAGTTGTCATGGGGTATGGGGAAATTTTCCCATTAAAACTTTTCCCGGTGACAAGAATATACACCCAAAGGACTTCATGCAATTCTGCAAGGAGCAGTTCACGTCCATAATGACAGATAGTGTTAAGATAAAATTTGTAAAGAAATTACTTGATGGTGAGGCGCTTTCGTGGGCCAATCAGAATTGTTCCGTGGAAATGTCCTTTGAAGATTTCGAAAAATGTTTTCTAACCAAATTTTGGTCTGAAACTGAGCAAGCTCGAATCAAAAGTGAATTCTTGAATGGTCCTAGTTACAGAGAATCTGATGGGTCAATGAAAGCCTATTGTGAGGAACAGTTGCAAGAGTTAGTGCATCTGGAGAAGGCATTTGATGAGCTAACTCAAATTGATGCACTAAAACGGTGACTTCCGAAAAGAGTATAATGGGGTTTAGTATATGGTCCAGATGAGTCCATAGAACAATTCTTGAAATATGTAGACAAACTTGATAGATCCTTTGAACAAAACAACAGATTTAACGACTTTGTAGGTTCATCACACAGAGGGTGGGAACCGAACCGTGGAAATAATAACAATATTAGTGAATGAAGAAACTTTAACAACAACAGGGATAATTATAATAGTAATGACAGAAGAAATTTTGGTAGGAATTATCAGCACTTTAATTCAAACAGAGAATGGGAAAATCGAAACAGGTCCTGGGGTAATGACATGAGAGAAGGTAACCTGAGGCAGGGAAACGACAGACATAGGCCTTTAAACGTCTAAATGCTCCAATGGGAGTCTGTCAGTTTGGGGCAAGGAATTTTCAAAATCAGGCTAATTTCACCCGGAACAGACAGCACGGAACAGACAGCACTATAATCAGAGACCTAACCAATATAGACAGTATGCTTATGATCGATCTGTAGATAGAGGTAATGAAAAAATTAAATTTGACAGGAAATTTTGGAATGTCATCAGAGAAAATACTAGAAACAACTGTAATAGGAACCAGGCTACCTTTGATGAAGTAGGCTTAGAAGATGATATAATTGCAAATTTATATAATCAAGAAGAAGCACATAATGCTGAAATGAAAGGTAAGGATAACTTTGATAATTTTGGATTGTAAAAACTTATATGTGGTGATGTTTTAGATGTAAGTTGTCATAATGATGTTGGTACTGAAGTTTCTGGAAAGTCTGATATTCATGTGGATGTGGTTGGTGAAGATGGTGTTGTGAGTAATGTTGGTGATACTAGTAGTGTTTGTAGTGTAAGCTCAGGCAATGATGATGATAATGTAGATGTTAAGGCTAATGGTGATTATGTAGTAGAAGATTTTGATGGTGAATTGGATGGAATAGTTTATGTTGAAGTTAAGGAGGATGTTATAAGCAATAGTGTTGAGAATAGTTGTGCCAGGAACTCTAACTACATTCTACATGAGAATCAGATTGTGCCAGTTCAGCTTAGTAATACATCAGGAGACAGGGGGGTTGATTGTGCTGATGCATCTGAGATTATTTTGAAATCTGTTTGGGACAAATTTAAATATTACAGTGATGACAATGATGTTAAGATCAAATTAAGGGGAATTTGTGAACCAGTTTGTGCTTTTAAGCCTAATGAAATCATCAAACGGGGTACTAGTCAGGATGTGTGTGAGGTAAATAGTAATCCAGACATTCCATTAAATTCCAGTAGACCTAGAAGTTTGAAGAAAGTATTGCCTAATAAAGGAAACCTAAATATGGAACAGAGGTATGATGAGATAGCAGAAGATCTTTTGTATGAAGAACAGGAAGAAAGGGAAAACACCACTATTGGTAGTCCATACATAAAAATTAAAGCTGCAGGTTGGGTAGGGTATTGTTTGATTGACACATGGAGTCCAATTAGTGCAATTTCAAGCAAATTCAGAGATATAATTAAGCATGATCCTGACTTTGTTGAATTACCAGTTGTTGGAATAAAAATTAGAGGCATTACCGGCAAACTGAGCAAAATTGTTAATAGACAGGTGTTGTTGTCCTTCAGTATAAATGATGTACAGTTTACTCAAGGCTGTCTTGTAATAAGTGAACTATATGAGAATGTACTGTTGGGTATGGACTGGATATTAAAAGCTAATGCAGCATTTGATTGGGAAAAGAGTTTGTTTACCTTTATTGATCATAAGACGAGAGTATGTTCCAGTACTGACATGTCGGTTCAAAACTCTGCTGATAAGGGAATTGAAATTAGGGACGTTACATTTTCTAAAGACAGTGGTTATTGTGTAGAGGAAATTACTAAGGATTATGATGATGGAGAATATGGGGATATAGTTCAAGAAAAATTACGGGAATCAGATAATTTGAACCAAGAACAGAAGGTAGAGTTAGAAAGATTATTGTGGAATTACTGTGATGTTTTTGATGATAGACCTGGCAGAGTAAAGAATTATCAATGTAAACTCAGATTAAAACCACATGAGCCATTCTTTATAAAACCTTATAGTGTACCTATTGCAAAGAGAAAAGATGTAGAAAAGGAACTTCAAAAGATGGAAGAGTGGGGCATCATTGAGAGAAGTAAGAGCCAATACAATAATCCTTTGGTAGTGGTTGCAAAACGTGATGGCAGTGTCAGGCTTGTACTAGATTCAAGACACCTAAATAAGTATCTGGTAAGAGAGACCGATCATCCCGAGAATATAGACGAATTACTTCATAAATTTGAAAGAATGAAATACATGACCAGTTTAGATCTCACATCAGGATTTCACCAAGTAGAATTAGAAAATGATTCCAGAAAGTATACTGCCTTTTTGTATGGGGGAAGATGTTACCAGTATTGTGTGGTACCATTTGGGCTGCATGTCTCAGTAGCCGAATTCATTAGAGCACTTCACTTTGTTTTGGGAAAAGATCTTTTATCAAAATTAACTGTGTATGTAGATGACATTTTGATCACTGGTGAAACTTGGGAAGAACATGTTAATACTTTGAGGGAGTTTTGCAATAGATTAAGGAAAGGGGGAATGTCACTTAAATTATCTAAATGTAAGTTTGGTATGAAAAAATTGAAGTTTCTGGGGCACAGTATTTCTGAGGAAGGTATTTTGCCAGATCCTGAAAAACTCGAGGCAATTGCAAAATTCCCAATTCCAAAAACCAAGAAACAACTAAAGTAATTTTTCGGGATGTGCGGGTACTACAGAAAGTTCATTAGTACCCAAGCTCTAAATGCTCCAAGTCTTAACAGATTGCTGAAGAAAAACACAATGTGGGTTTGGGATCAGGAATGTGAAGCTGCTTTTGAAGAAATAAAAACACTGTTATGTAACGGTCAAATTTTGTACCGTCCTGATTTAAGTTTACCTTTTTGCATTATGGCAGATAGTAGTGATTATGGCCTAGGTGCTCACCTTTTCCAAGAAGTAAATGTAAATGGGAAAATAGAACACAGGTCTATTGCTTTTGCTAGTCGAACCATCAAAAAACATGAGAGGCAATACACTGTTACCGAGAAAGAGCTTTTGGCCATTTACTGGGCATTTTCTAAATTCAGAAATTATTTATTGGGAAACCAGGTAGTTGTCTACACAGACCATAAGGCATTAATTTATATTCAAAAATGTAGGTTGCATCATGGAAGGATTACCAGGTGGGCACTTTTGTTACAACAATTTAATTACTCAATAAAATATCTTAGAGGACCCGATAATGTAGTTGCTGATGCTTTATCTAGACTACCTGTGGGGGTGACTTTGAAGATGACAGTGGGGAATGTGAAAAAGAATTCAAAATTATGTATTTAAGAGGGGTGGACAATGAACAAGAAATCAGAGACATTTGTAATGACATCCGACGGAATCAGAACCATGATGAGAACTGTAAACTGTTCAAAAGTTATTTAGGGAAAAAGGGACATGAAAAAGTGGGAGATTATCACAAAATCTACAAGGCGATTCTATTCAAGAGAAACAGTGTAGATAGCGATGTATGGAAATTATGTTGGCCTGAACAGTACATCAATGTACTCATCAAGTACATTCATGAAAGTTTTGGTCATTGTGGGATTCAAAAGTGTATCCAGAAAATCCAAGAAAATGTGTACTTTAACATCATAGCCAGGAGGCTTAGAAAAATTTTGACGGGTTGTGACAGGTGCCAAAGAGTAAAAGTATCCAACCAAACTTGTCGAGGATTGATGCAAAACATCTTACCAAAAGAACGAGTTAGTCGCTGTCGACTTATATGGACCATTACCGAAGACCAGAGGAGGCTATTGCTACATTTTTGTTATGGTTGATGTTTTTTTCAAAATTCATTAAGTTATACCCTCTTCGCAAGGCAAACAGTAAGAGCATTATTTCAAAAATCAGAGGAGACTATTTTGGCAGGGTTGGAAAACCTCAGAAAATCTTATCAGACAATGGGACTCAATTTACTTCTGGAGTATGGAAAGCTTTTGTTGAAGATGAAAATATAAGTCATATTCTTATTTCAGCTTATCATCCGTCAGGAAATCCTTCGGAGAGATACATGAGGGTAATTGGGCGATTCTTTAGAACCTACTGCAATACTGATCATGCTAGTTGGATTGACTATGTTGAGAAATTCGAAGATGTTGTGAACAGCCTACAGCATTCCTCAACAGGGTTTTCGCCTTATGAAATACAGTATAATAGCAAACCACCACATCCAATTAGTGATTTCATTGATTTTCCAGTCTGCAAACCATTAAGTACTCAAGAGAGAGAGGAAATAGTGAGAAAGACCATGAAATCTCAAGGTGATAAGAGGAAATGTAGACATGACAAAAGATTGAAGCTTACTCAATTTAAAGTTGAAGACTTGGTCCTTGTTAAAACACAAGAGAAGTCTAAAGCCATCAGTGGTGAATTAAAAAAGTTTTTTGACGTACACATTGGACCTTTCAAGATTCAGGACAATCCTCATCCGAATGCTTACCGTCTAGTCTACCCAAATTCTGGCAGACTGTTTGGCCTACGAAACGTGACCGAACTGAAATTGTATAAAAAAATGTAAAAAAGTATTTTATATAATAGATGTTTATAGACTTTTATATGTAATCTTACCAGGATATTTTTGTATACTTTGTTATGTTGTATTTATCTGATTCCTCAGGGGAGCATACATTCTTTGTGTGCTAAGTGTTTGGCGAGCACTAGGTCCCCTAGCTATGCAATTGTCATATTTCATTTTCGTATTCTGGCATTGCATCTTACACTTATTCTGTGATCCTGTATAATCAATTTTCTCCATCTGTCAGTCTACCCTCTCTTAGCTTTAAGAAATTATTTAGAGTAAATTTTCTTGAGTAATTAGACTTTAGACAATTCAAATTTCTGTGTCCTTAAAAACCGGTCCACCGACTATTAAATGCTTTTGCTAATGTTTAACTGGGTTTGACCACTGTATGCTGTATATTCATAGCGGACTGTGCTATTGCAGCCTGTGATAGCCTGCAGTGTATATGGAAACCATACGGACTGTGAAGATGAGACTGAAATACAGTGTGTGTCATTGAGGTATACCGACCTTTAAGGAAGAAGATCACCGACCTTCAAGAAAGAAGATCACCGGTCTTCAAGAAAGAAGACACCAAATTATTTCGTATAATATGGACAAGATACTTTTAAAAACTCATCAGCTAAAAAAAAGTCTGAAAATGAACGTTTAATGCACACTTCTGGAACTTTCTATGGAGAAATTCTATATTATGATCGCAAAAATACGGAAACTTGTGAAAACTGTTTCATAACCTAATTTCGAAAGACGATTTGTATCAAGAAATATTGCTAAAAATATTTATTTACATTTTGAAACACAATTTAAATCATTTTATATATAAATAGTTGTTCTAAATCACTCAAGAAATATCCAGAATCAAATGTCAAGATATTTCTGGAAACATCGGTACAAATCTGGTGAAGGTTATCCAGAAGCTCGTAGAAAAAAGTTATAAAATCTATTTGGAAATTATGCTTGTAAGAATTTATATGTACTGATCCTTTTACTTCCTTTGATCTGTACTAAAATTCTGTAATGTCTAATTTAGTTTTAGATCGTGAATTGCTATCGTATTGTAAACAAAACATTGTCAGGGACTCTCATTGTTTGGAAAGATATTAATACACCTAGGATTTGTCAGTTGCCAGTTCGGATATGTAGTGCGGTTAGTTCGGAGAGTCAGTTGTTGAGTCTGTCAGTTCTGTTTGTAAATAAACGTCTGTAATGAAGAATTACTTGTTGTCGTCATTATGAACTCAAGACCTTTTGCACGAAGCAGACACCTCCTAATGCAACGTTTTAATTTGGTGTTGAGGAGCTGAAATGTTATAATTTGGTGCAGAAAGTCCTGGGACGTTATACCCTTCTGTCCTATTCTCAATAAGCTCCACCATCTTGTCTACTTGCTGTCTGTCACGTAACCTTGTGCTCTCGTTATCATGGAAATTCTTTCAACACATCACAATCCTGTCTGCAAAACTGTACAACCACTTACCAGTTGGTTGAACCAACAGCAACAACAACGTCATGACTTCTCGGCTTATGTTCTGTCTGTTCTGCTACAGTCTCCAGTCTCCACCTGTGCGCTTGCAAAGGGAGAAAAATGTTATTTCTTAATTCTAACTTATATGATTCTGCGTCACACTGCGTCTCTGTGTCACTCTGCGTCTGTGCCTATCCCCTGAATATCATATGCCCTTACAGCTACACAAAAAAATCTTTAAAAAATACAAAATTTCCCAACACAATAACACACGCCCTTTTCCCTACAATTCTGATTTCTTCACTGCCTGTATCTATTCTGATCCCAATCTTCGAAAAAGCTATTTAATACATGAAAGAATGTTCTTCAAACTGCTACTGCTGCGACCTGCTGTACATAAATATCCTGACACTTTCATATCCTGGTAGCTTACCTATTTTACCTATCTTGGTAGGGTAATTTAGCGTGCCATGTAGACTGTTCTTGTCACTCTGGAACTTAATATTGGTTGACTATAGCTTATGTGTTCTTTTAGGGAAATTCTTAACCGATTCACAGTTTCATCCTGATTCGGGAATAAATATATCAAAGAAGGACGGCATTTTCCTACCATACACCACCTTGAAAAGCGAAAGGACTGCACCAGTGTTCACTTCAGAGTTATAAGTGCAAACAGTGTGCCACAAATTTGTATTACAATGTACATAACTGCACGTAACGTAATAAAACATCAGAGATTGTCTTACACACGTGTTCCATTGTATCATTAAACTGTGGATGGAATGAGCTAGTTCATAATTTATGTATATATGGTACATGACACATCTATTCCAGTATAGTTGACATACAATTTGTGTCCTGATCCATAACTAATGTGCCAGATACTTCAAAGGTAAGAATCCAGTTGTTCACTAATGCCTGGGCTACTGCATTACACTGCTGATCTAGACTTGGAACCATTGCTAAAATCCTCAAAAAGTTGTAAATGTTTGTGAATATATATTTATTCCTAGTATGTGCCCTATTAAAATGTACCAAAGTATTTAGCATGGTCACAGGAAAAAGTTTCAACATCTCTAGTAGTTCCTGTAAAGGGATATTTAATGACTAGATCAGCTCTTTGGGCACATGGTGTATAGTCTGTTGCATATTGCTAAATATCATGTTTCCTTGTTTGCCACCAGGATCTTTCTACTATGTGTCTGTCTGTCACTTGGCGTCCTCGATGACCTAGCTAATAAGATTCCTTCTTGAGGAGCCCTGATTATTTTGTTAGGAACTGTATAAAGTAATTGCCTCTTACAGTTCTTATGCCGGAGGAGAGAAAATTTTTAATGAGTTTTCTAATGTATACAGTTTCCACCCTGATATCCTTTCATACAAAAGAGTTCATTATCATAACATATTTTTCACTAGTGTACTTGTTCTGTAAGTGTGATCAAATTTTTTCTTTCCTTAACTTACCATGAGCATTCTTCTCTGGGAAGTCGTAGAAGTATATCTATCCACTCGTTTCTTTCCTTTACATTACATAAAAACTCAACAGTTGTTTATAATGTAGAATGAAGTGGCAAATTATTTGCTATTTGTGGTTCAATATTTCAAGATTTTCTATCCAAAGAAGTTGTTGATCAGTTGCATAGCTAAGCTTCTATTTATAAAATCCATAAAAAAATAGACTAACTGGGTTACTTTCTAGATGAAATTTCGATATTAAAATTTGCTTCATTAGGCGTTCGTGGAAAAATGCTCTCTATTTCCAACTAATTAAAATTGATGTGTTGTCAGAATACAAAGCAGCAGGCTTGCCAAAACTCAGTATTATAATCACAATACCTATAATAATTGGAGATGTGGTGGTAGTTTTTGAGGCTTATAATCTGACATATTTGGAAATAACATCATATAGTGCCGAAGGCAGAACACCAATGATGTCAAAAGTTACGATTTTCAATGGTTTCGATGATAATATAGTGAGCAGCTCTGTGTGACGGTATTTGTTTGATGGTTTTCTTTCCAGTTTAAATGTTCTTTACTGTTGTTGCACACATCTCCACATATTAGGAAAATAACAGCAACAGTAATATTTTCTCAAACACTTGGTCGTATCTCTTGTAATATGCATGTACTAAGTCAAAGCGGTTTGACATTCGGCTGGAATACAAATGTAGCAACTGTCAGACCGCGTATTTCTTCTGTTGAACAGATACTTGAATTTGTAGGGTGACTTACTATTGTAGTAGGATTTTATGAAATAAGCTATTTAACTTCTTCCACTGATAGTCAGTGTCTTGTAAAACTACCACATTCCTATACATATCACAAATAATATTGTAAGTAATTGCTGTCTTTCGCCATTAACACTACGTAATGTGAGCTTTGTTCTACAAGTTCTGAGAATTCTAGTAAATGGTGAGGTAAATGATTGAAAACATTTGTTACTGCGATGTCATTTTCACAAAGTTGCACTATTTCAAGACTGTATTAAAATAATCTATGATCTGGGCATGAAAGAGGCAGTTCAAACATCGTGAGGAAACTTTAAGCACGGTGATAACAAAAATTTTAATGTTTTTGCCATAAACAAAGTAATTAAACTTTGTAAATGCCCAGACTATGACCAGGGTTTACAGTTCTGTAGCGTAATAGACTCATTCACATTCTGAAAGTGTGTGCGTGGAAAACCTCACTACACGAACATCACGATTACTGAAATCTTCATGAAACTGGTACAGATATGCCCTCAATACTAAAAACGAGTCATCAGTGACCATAAAGATAATTATATTTCAAAATGATGCAAACTTTTCGAATTCACCAGAGCATGCCTGTTAGCATGAAAATCCTCCTTACACTTCTTTAACCAACTAGAGGGCGCCGTTTCCTCTACGAAGCTTAATAGCGCTTTACAGTTTAAAAAAATAATTGGGCACGAAACCTTTAAAAATGAACCTAATCCTTGGAATGCTTTAAGCTGTTCCCTTGTTCTTAGATTCAGAATGCTCTTTTTTGTATTACTATTGTCTGGATCTGGCGTTATTTCTGTACAAGAAATCACTTGTCCTAGAAACTTAATTTATTCTCTCCTAAACGTGGAATTTTGGGGACTGGCAGTTAGTGCCACATCATTAATGTTCTGTAACAACTTGTGTAATAAATCAGCTTGTTCTTCTCAAGTGATGGTAGCTGCCAACATATGCTCTACATACAAGGTTACGTTGTCGAACAGGTCTGTCCCTAACACAGTATCTAATACAGTAATAAAGATGTTTGAAGTCACATTCAGTCAGAAAGTTAACAAACAAAGTTGATAGGTTCTTGTGGCAAACGTCAATGCAGTATATTTTCTAGATTCCTTTTAGAGGCACACATGGCAGTAAGAACATCAGAGGTAAATCCTTGTAAAGTACTTAACATGATGAAGTTATGGTCTGGCATGAAAGGAAAAAATCATTTACTTAATAGGCCATGGACGCAGCATAGTGTGGACAATACCAACATGTTGCTCTAGGCCTAATAATATGTTGTAACAAGGTGAATATGGTAGTTACATAATTTTCCCTTGTAACATGTGCTGTATTTCTTTAGAACCTGCCTCTGAGTTCGTCCATGAGATTGAACATGAGTTTTTGCATTAAATTTAGTTACGAAGTACTTTCAGTGGTGTCGTCCCAGAAATGAGGTACTATGACAATTATGATATTTCACAATGGAACCACAAGTCAGCTCAGGGACGAATGAAGGATATTGTCCTAGACATTCCTTCAAGAGTTTACATACACCAATGATGGTGAAGTCTCAGATTCAGGACAGAGAAGAGTGCTGCTCGCCCCTCACTACAGTCATCATCTACGATGACAGCATCGTCTCACTACAGAGTCAGGAGCGTGAGAGTGGTATTACACAGAACTCTATAGTGAAAATTGTAGTCAAATGGACAATGAGAGAGGAGACTATCATTCTGTATTGTATCCACTATACATTAATTGAGTGACAGTAACAATTACACATATACGCCGCTATTTATTTGGATTGGTTCAAAGTAGAGTATTTCATCTTGTTCAAGTTACAACACAGTGATTTAACATACTGTGTGTGTTACAGTATGCACTTGGCCACCTCCAGATGTAATTCTATGAAGCAGCTCCAGCCCTGACTAGTGTATTTTCATTTGGCTCAATATTGCGGTATGATGTTGATATGTATGTGTGATAGCTGGCTCCTTACTGAAAACGTGTACATACTTGAATAACAGTTCTTTTAGTTCAGCTAGCTGTTGGGAGTTTCTAGTTGAAGATTCAGTCACTTAGTCATTTATGTACTTTTGTTGTTCTTCACAGACCACACTGGAAATGTTGACTTCTGATCTGTACTGCTTTTGTGTTGATAAACTTAACTTTTGTTGCTCTTCACAGACCATACTGGAAATGTTGACTTCTCATTTGTACTGCTTTTGTGTTGATAAACTTAACTCCTATGCCTTGGCAGTATTTACCATTCTCTGCTACCGTATTTATGAAATCCTCAACAAAATTAAACTTCCTGCCAGATTAAAACAATATGTTTACCACTGGTACTCATATATCACTTGTCACGAGAATTATTTCTGTGTCAACCTCCCTCAGAAATTGCATACCAGAACTAAATAAAGCTACTATCCCATATAGAACTAGGAATCGGCAAACTGTGTCTCCATTTCACGTAACTACTTGAACTGCATCTGCACGTTGGCGTGTGGTTACCTGACACTGACTGCCCCAATAACTGTGCACTTCTATGTTGGTTAAGTAGATACCAATGTAACCTCAATAATTGTGTTAAATAGGTCCACTGGCGTAGCATTTACAATAGCACCTTTGTCAATAACTACTGTAATCGGAACTTTTCCCACAATGGCATTAATAGTGGGTGAACTATATTTTTACAGTTGTCATGATATTTAAAGTCATCAGTATCTAACCCACCTCTAATGTCCTTTTCTTCGTTATATGTTAACAGGTTTACTGATTTCTGTTCTCAGCCTCCACTTCAACCCACAACCATCATAAGACGCCATAATGTGACCAGGTCTGGTTTGTTCATGAAGTCATTGTTCAGAGGGATTCTTCGGTTACCTCATAACCATTTAGTGAAGGATTTTTCATTTACCAGCTTGTGTTAACAGCACGGCATTTTAGTAGACCACTTTGCTTCTAACTACTGTTTGTAAATAGACGGAAAAAATCGCAACACCAAAAAATAATTATTAAAGAGTAATGACATTTCTCGAATACATTTTACTAGATAACATATTCAATTGGGTAAAATTACAAGATCATTGGTTAATGTAAGTGTGAGATAACCCATTCTAATTGCTAACTGCTGGTAAATTAATAACAGGTGTAACCTGCAGAATGCTGAATACATGAAAAAGTGCATGCATTGTGTTTTAAGGTGCTGGATGTCGGTTTGTGGGATGCAGCTGCATTCCTGTTGCACTTGGTCGGTCAGTACAAGGACAGTTAATGCTGCCTGTGGATTTCACTGGAGTCTTCGTCCGATGGTGTTCCATATGTGCTTGATTGGAGACAGCTGTGGTGATTAAACACCAGGTATAGCAGGTTGGCTAGTGTTACGTGACTGAGCGTTATCCTGTTGGAAATCATCCCTTGAAATACTGTTCAAGAATAGCAGCACGGCAGGTCGAATAACCATATAGACGTTCAAATTTCCATTCAGAGTGCATGGGATAAACACCATATGCTGTCATGCGAAATCGCACACCACACCATAACCCCAGGTGAAAGTCCAGGATCTCTATCACGCTGTATGATTGTTTGCAGGCCCTCAGCTGGCCTCCTCCTAACCAACACACGGCCATCACTGCCACCGAAGCAGAACCAGCCTTCATCAGGAAGCATAATAGATCTTCACCCTTCCCTCCAATGGCCTCCAGCTCAACACGTCTGAGGACGCACAGGATGGTACTTTGGGGTAAACGGAATACTCGCTACATGTCGTCCAGCTCGGGGTTATGCTTGAGGTAACCGGTTTTTGACAGTTCATTGTACCACCAATTGCTACTCAAATACTGCTGTCGTGTTGCACAATACGCCAGTTCTTTACGCCTCCCACATTCGTCATCCCTCTCGGTAGTGCTACGTGGCCATCATGAATCCGGTCTCCTTGCGTCCGTACATTCATTTGACCAATGCTGTCAAAAATTATGCAGCGTAGCTACATTCCTGCCAAGTCATTCTGCAATATCGCGGAAGAAAGATAGAGGTTCTCGTAGCCTTGTACACGAACTGGTTCTAACTCATTTCCTTGCCGATAATAATGCTTTTCTCGCCTTAAAAGCATTCTTCACTGACGTCAACTCACCACAACCAATCTCGAAGGTAACTAATGCTCACTGCGTGTATTTAAAGCAACCCTGATTTGCATCCTCATAGCGGCGATACTAGTACCAATCTTAAGCGACTAGCGCGAAATCTGATTATATGCTCATTTCATATGTAGAACTAAGCTTACCAAATTTCGTCTTCACCTTCACGGTGTTGCGATTTTTTCCGCCAGAGCATTTCACTGACTTTA
Organism: Schistocerca gregaria; assembly: GCF_023897955.1. Taxonomy (NCBI): domain Eukaryota; kingdom Metazoa; phylum Arthropoda; class Insecta; order Orthoptera; family Acrididae; genus Schistocerca; species Schistocerca gregaria. The sequence continues at coordinate 362,922,604 of NC_064924.1, forward strand.
GTCGCCTATGTTATAATTCAACTGACTTTCTTTGGTTTACTCGCATTCGGGAGTACGACGGTTCAATCACGTCTCCGGCCATCCTGATTTAGGTTTTCCGTGATTTCCCTAAATCGCTTCAGGCAAATGCCGGGATGGTTCCTTTGAAAGGGCACGGCCGATTTCCTTCCCCATCCTTCCCTCACCCGAGCTTGCGCTCCTTCCCTAATGACCTCGTTGTCGACGGGACGTTAAACACTGATCTTCTCCTCCTCTCTCTCCTCTCCTTTCTTTGGTTTGATTTCACTGACCTACTAAATCACTATAGTATCCAGGGTAGTATCAATTATCTGTTCTTTTTGAAACTTTCTGGCAGAGTAAAACTGTGTACAAGACCGATACTCGAACTAAGAAACATAGCGTTCCGCTGGCAGCTCCTCTGCCATCTGAGCCACCCAAACACGAGTCAGCAGCCATCTGTTCCTCTTGCTTTGTCAGCGTTCGACAGACCTCAGTCAGCATGCTGAGCACTGTGCAGTGGGGTTCCGCCAGCTGGACCGCAAAGTTAATACAAATGCTGCTGTTTCAGTAAAACTGTGTGGGTGGCAGAGTAGACTGTTACGTTCCACCATTATTATTGCCATCAGTCGTCTTAAAGTACTCATGTATTAGGTCAGTGTAATATAATACGGACATGAAGTGTTCTAAGTTTGCATCGAGAGCATGGGCAATTCCTTTTCTGTGTCCAGAGGCAGATTCACTTTTAGTACGTATGACATGACTGTTTAAAATAGGTTCGTCCAGTACCTAGTTTTATTTAAATACTTCTCGAAATATTTTAGAAGACTCAGTTACTGTGTAATGGTTCGGTGCTAAACAATTATTTGTTGATTCTCCTCTGTACTCTGTTTGATCTATAACTTAACAAGAATGTTTTCGCAAGTTGGTCAGATAGTTTGCAGTATTCAGCTGTCTCAGTTGACCGTAGGCAGTTTCTTCTCAGATGACTCATGTAGTGAAATGTATTTTTAGATGATCTGACAAAGATATAGGTACCATTCCCTTAAAGGATTTTATAAACATGGCAGTGTGAATAATTTTGTTATTGGGTGCCAAAATCCGAAATTGTTTGCACTTCGATGAACGTTCTTCCAACAAAGTAAATTATGAGGAAGAGATTACCCCACCCCGTATATGAGAGACCAGTTTGATCTCTTTCATCTCTTCACATTCTGTCATATGGTGCAGGATTATGACTGTCATCACTTGCCCTAACATGTCACATGCCATCTGTTTCACAGCTGACAATTCCTGTTGCATACTATTAATCTCGGAAGTGATACTGTCATGTCATTAGGGCAGTTACGTATTTAGGGTAGTTTTCATTTGATTTAACCTCATTTCAGCTGAATCCATTGAAGTACATTTCTCAGGCACTAATAATACTTGGTTAATAGAGGTGCCTTATAGGAATTCATAGTACCAAATCTCATTTTGTTACGATCTGAGTATCCTTATCCGGAATTTGCTCTGAAATGTAGCGGCACTACCGTTTGCGATAGGAAAAGTCAGTTTTGGCGCAATATTTCCGAACACACATGTTACAGCCAGGCACGGGCCAATTCACATGGAGTTTCGCTCACTAGGAGTTGAGAAGTAAAATAGAGGTCACAGGGGCGTAGAACCTCAGGAAAAAGTACACGCAGTGGTTCGCCTGGCACAAGTCATAGGCAGAAGGGGCCCACTGGCCAACCTAAGTGTTATGAGTAAATGACACAGAGCGGCGCGTTTAGCAAAACAGAGGTGCAGAGCCGCATATAAATGGGTGCAGGTTCACTAACAAAGCATTCAAGTGTGGCAGTTCTCTCGGACTGCAGGGCATGTCATACCAACGGCTACAGATGGGGAGCCAGCGTTCCAGTCTATGGCGGGTCACTGGTTCGATCTTCTGAGGCCATCACGTGGTCTGCAGCCAGCCAGTGGAGGGCAACTCCACGGCTCGCAACTGCAAGCAGTCGTCTTGCCTCCCAACACGCACTGGACACATCCAGGGTGAGGGCCGTAGATTCAGCTGCGGGATCATGTGCACGCGAGGACGCATGCCGTGGGCCAACCTGCGGCTTCCTGTGAGTGGCGTTGAGACAACAGGGATGGAGACGGCCGAGTCGACTACCAGCGCATTCTGATATCGCCACAACTCCACGGCTGTACAGGGCCGACACACCACAGGGTGTAGTATTGGTTGCTGAGGCAGCCATTCCGAGCCAAGCTGTTTCGCAAAAACCGAAATGGTGTGCTCAGCATTGCAGGACCCGGTGACACAGACTGAAAAGAACAGGGGCACTGTAGCGGAAAATAATAAATCACTTGGAAAGTTCGGACGGTGCATTCTACCTCTTCCCACTACATTTGGTGTTGCTGTTACATTCAGTGACAGAAGTTGCTACTTCTTTGTGTCAATCTGTTTCTACGTCGTAAAATTATCTACCTTTCCATCTAGCTTATGATGAGAGTCTTTGATATGAGTTAGTTTATCAGATAATTTTCGTTGGGAATGTTATGATATGCAGTTTTCAATTCCGGAATTTTGTTTGTTAAGGCGTTCTGTTGATATGACAATTAGTGGGTTTCAACGACATTACATTTTTCTCTAATGACAGTGTTCAATATTCGTTATCATCATTGCCTCTAAACTTCTATATAACACCGTAAACGGGTCTTGGGTAGCAGTAGCTTGTCTCATAATTTTCTCGCTTTCAGCATGTGACTCTATTTTTCGTTTAGAGACATCGGTAATTTCAAAATGAGTGTCAATGAACTCCATAGCTTGGGCCGTATGATCCTATGTCCTTACCTTCTTAAGAATACACTTTTATAGATTTTGTAATATTTGCCATAACCCATTTAAGGTAGAAATTATTTTGTGAAATAATGTATTTCGGTTAAATAACAGCACACAAATAATATTAAGGATGAACAAGAACTTCTTAGCAATAAAATATAAATTAGCTGAAACAGTGCAATAGTGCTACAATATGTGGTGCACGTGTAATGAGGGTCAGCCATGTAGGCTATTTACTTCATAATTATTGCTGATAATTACTAATGATTTTAATAATCAAATTCTGAATAAAAGTCTGCTTTGAAGGTTTCATGTGACTGGCAATGATTGATAAACACTGGCAAAGGAATGTAAGTAATGCCGTCGACATCTTACATAAAGTATTGCAACATTAATTTCTAAAAAATTTGTTTTCGTTTCTTTGTTCATCAACTTCTGTTTAAATCCCTTTTGTCTTATATACGGGTAGTTTACTTCAGTTTACTCATTATTTTTCTGCTTCAAAATATTTTTTTGATACATTAGCGATTTTCATTCAGTTCATGACAAAGCAGAAAAATTCGGAGTAGGTATTAAAATCCATGGAGAATAAATAAAAACTTTGAGGTTCGTCGATGACATTTGACAGCAAAGGACTTGGAAGAGCAGTTGAACGGAATGGACAGTGTCTTGAAAGGAGGGTATAAGATGAATATCAAGAAAAGCAACACGAGGATAATGGAATGCAGTCGAATTAATTCGTCTGATGCCAAGGGAATTAGATTAGTACTTTTGCTATTTGGGGAGCAAAATAACTGTTGAAAGTCAAAGTAGAGAGCATATAAAATGTATATTGGCAATAGCAAGGAAGCGTTTCTGAAGAAGAGAAATTTTTTAACATCGAGTATAGATTTAAGTGTCAGGAACTCGCTTATGAACGTTTTTGTATAGAGTGTAGTGAAACATGTACGATAAATAGTTTGGACAAAAAGAGAGTAGAAGCTTTCGAAATGTGGTGATACAGAATAATGATGAAGATTAGATGGGTAGATCACATAACTAACGAGGAGGTATTGAATAGAATTTGGGAGAAGAGGAGTTTTTGGCACAACTTGACAAGAAGAAAGCACCGCTTGGTAGGAGATGTTCTGAGGCATCAAGGCATCACGAATTTAGCATTGGAGGGCAGCGTTTAGGGTAAAAATCGTAGAGGGAGAGCAAGAGATGAATACACTAAGCATATTAAGAAGGATGTAGGTTTCAGTAAGTACTGGGAGATGAGGAAGCTTGCACAGGATAGAGTAGCATGGAGAGCTGCATCAAACCAGTCTCAGGACTGAAGACCACAAAACAACAACAACAACAACAATGAAAATAAAACGTCATACACAGAATATATATGAAATTGTCCTATGAGATGGTCTCCAGTGTCATGTATAATGCATTCTTCTGTATTAGTTAGATATTTTATTAAATTGGTCCAAGAGTGTAGAATGTTACCTAAGATCGGATACACCACATTGCTCATAAGGAAAGAATAGATGCATTTATGATACTGGTATTTGTTCCTGAAGTCTTTTGTTATGCCATGAACTAACTTGAACACATCTTAATTAAATTTTCCTATCATATAAAAAATAGCTCCACACCCAGAGTTGTCGTGAGGAAGCAACAAGCTAGCTGATGAATTGTGCTATTGTTAACTGTTAATTGAAAAGAAATAGTTTTTATGATATTAATAATGATCAGACATTGGAAAAAAGGTCGATAGCAAGCTTACAGGGCGTGTTTATGGCGTCAACAACCCAACTAGTTGCAATTAACTTAAAAAGCCAAAAAGTATACGAAATATTTAATTTTTAGTTGGATCCAGGACTACGTGCACTACTATCAAAATAAAGGCATAAATAAATTTGGCTGAGTTATTACTTCAAAGCAGAATTAGAGATATATGTTGAATACGATCTTTTAGAAGCCAGGCTCGAAGAAGGAGGAGCAATGAATATAACTTTCCCTGTATTTTAAAAAAAAGGAAATCGAAAACTTGGCAGATAATTAGAAGATGATGCACTGAGACATAATCTTACCTCTGAAGCATAATTATTTGCTACAGGTGGGATGTACGTGTTGCTATGAGCTACACCTCGCATCATTTCTAGCTCTTGTAAGCGTTGAAGAGGAAACTTTTTTTTTAAATTCTAAATTAATAGCTGGAGACCCTGCCTCATGGTTGAGATAGATGTTTTAAGCTATAAATGAAGTAGTAACGAAACCATACATGCTGCGTTAGTCGACAATACTGAAGTAGGGTTGTTACGGGAGTATTGTATAACGCTGTCTGTTGTATCAAGAGCCTAAGTTTCAAATTACATTGGCAACAGAAATGACTGAAGTTTAAATACGTCAAAGGTAATTTCCGTACGTAAATAACACAAAGATGTAATCCATGATAAACACCATGCGTGAGAATCACATACTAAGTCACCTCTTGAAGTTTCAGTAGAATTGTACATAAAAGGATTTGAAGAAGGGTTGTGATACTGTCGGTAAAGCAGATGGACCAGAAAGTAAATCATGAGTAAGTATCTACGTGTAATAAGTTTCATCACGACACCACAAACTGAGTTCCGGTTTATGTTCTAATCTAGTAGGTTCTGTGGCGCTGATTACATGCACTGGCTCCAACATTTAAAATCCATGCTCACATACACATTAATAAATCGACTGCTTTCCATCGTCAACAAGCGAAGTGTACTGACGGAAATACGATACCAATGGAATCATATACCGTCATTAACTCCTCATTTCAAAATTTCTTGCACAGTAAGCCAGTGGCAACGTTTCTCTCTTGCCTCAACAGCGCCTAATTTGTTTCCTCCATAGAAAGTTCTTTGCAGAATTTCTGATATTCTGACAATTTCTTATCTGTTCGAAATAATTCTGAACTGCATTGCAGAACAGATTCACCAGGACGCACGTTTTACGTGTCTTCGCTGATGTTCATTGTGTGAATGCGCGCGCGCGTGCGCTCGTGTGTGTATCCTTTTAAAACCCTGGCGTTGCTACTCGCGTTTTGCGAGGTGTGAAAATTTCAAAACTCGGCGCCTTCTGCACATCATGAAAATTCATATTACCGACATTAAACAAATTATCACTTACTTTTTTCTAATTGTTGGCAAAGTGATACTAGTTTTCATCGATGACGTAGGATTCATCACTTCCATATGCTATGAAGTCCTTAGGCAACGTCGCTGTTGCAACATCTACTTACAAATAGCACGGGATACCAATTCGTTTCTACACAGAGTACGCAAAAGAATTTGACCCCCTTCTAACAGCCGTGTACCACAAGTCTCTAGAGGGACGGAAGGTTCCAAATGATTGGAAAAGAGCACAAGTAGTCCCAGTCATCAAGAAGGGTCGTCGAGCAGATGCGCAAAACTATAGACCTATATCTCTGACGTCGATCTGTTGGAGAATTTTAGAACATGTTTTTTGCTCGGGTGTTATTTCGCTTTTGGAAACCCAGAATCTACTCTGTAGGAATCAACATGGATTCCGGAAACAGCGATCGTATGATACCCAACTCGCTTTATTTGTTCATGAGACCCAGAAAATATTAGATACAGGCTCCCAGGTAGATGCTATTTTCCTTGACTTCCGGAAGGCGTTCGATACAGTTCCGCACTGTCGCCTGATAAACAAAGTAAGAGTCTACGGAATATCAGATGAGCTGTGTGGCTGGATTGAAGAGTCTTTAGCAAGCAGGACACAGCACATTGTTCTCAATGGAGAGACGTCTACAGGCGTTAAACCAACCTCTATCGTACCGAGCGAGGTGGCGCAGTGGTTAGCACACTGAACTCGCATTCGGGAGGACGACGGTTCAATCCCTCGTCCGGCCATCCTGATTATGTTTTCCGTGATTTCCCTAAATCGCTCCAGGGAAATGACGGGATGGTTCCTTTGAAAGGGCACGGCCGACTTCCTTCCCTAATCGGATGAGACCGATGACCTCGCTGTTTGCTCTCTTCCCACAAACAACCCAACCATAACCTCTAGGATGCCACAGGAGAGTGTTATGGGACCATTGCTTTTCACAATATGTATAAATGACCTAGTATATAGCGTCGGAAGTTCCATGCGGCTTTTGGCGGATGATGCTGTAGTATACAGAGAAGTTGCAGCATTAGAAGATTGTAGCGAAATGCAGGAAGATCTGCTGCCGATAGGCACTTGGTGCCGGGAGTGGCAACTGACCCTTAACATAGACAAATGTAACGTATTGCGAATACATAGAAAGAAGGATCCTTTATTGTATGATTATATGATAGCGGACCAAACACTGGTAGCAGTTACTTCTGTATAATATCTGGGAGTATGGGTGCGGAACGATTTGAAGTGGAATGATCATATAAAATTAGTTGTTGGTAAGGCGGGTACCAGGTTGAGATTCATTGGGAGAGACTTAGAAAATGTAGTCCATCAACAAAGGAGGTGGCTTACAAAACACTCGTTCGACCTATACTTGAGTATTGCTCATCAGTGTGGAATCCGTACCAGATCGGGTTGACGGAGGAGATAGCGAAGATCCAAAGAAGAGCGGCGAGGTTCGTCAGAGGGTTATTTGGTAACCATGATAGCGTTAAAGAGATGTTTAGCAAACTCAAGTGGTAGACTCTGAAAGGGAGGCGCTCTGCATCGCGGTGTAGCTTGTTCGCCAGGTTTCGAGAGGGTGAGTTTCTGGATGAGGTATCGAATATAGTGCTTCCCCCTACTTATAGCTCCCAAGGAGATCACGAATGTAAAATTAGAGAGATTCGAGGGCGCACGGAGGCTTTCAGACAGTCGTTCTTCCCGCGAACCATACGCGACTGGAACAGAAAAGGGAGGTAATGACAGTGGCACGTAAAGTGCCCTCCGCCACACTCCGTTGGGTGGCTTGCGGAGTATAAATGTAGATGTAGATGTAGATGTACACGGAGATTCGAGAATGCAATTAAATCCAGCACATCGCCCAGAAATGCTCTTTCTTATTCTATGAGATAAAAGTATTGAAACATCCTTGTGTTTAATGCAGCTCCCCACCAACTGGATCTCCTGTCCATAGAGCCCGCAAGTACATTATTTTCTGAAGCTGTTCGACTTTGTGTCGTTTTCTTGGACATTTTTCACAATGTTGGAACACAGCACAGTTTCTGAAATACTGCTGCAAACTGGTGTCAGTTATATGGATCTCCTTTCTCGTGTACCGCTGTGACCTGGACAACTCTCCATTGTTTACATACAGATTTTCCACTGAGCGAGCTTTTACATATGATTAAGATATGTGTAAATACCTGATCACTATACAACGAAAGGAAAGCAGATGCTGGACTGAGAGACCTGCCAGTGTTAAGTGATAACGCCTTTATGCTTTAAGATGAGGAATAGGAAATGTACAGATGCGACAGGAAAAGGTTTTACAGATAGAACGACTTTAACAATAACTTTACTCCACATACTAGTGAAGTCATAAGGGAATATTATAATAGGTGTCTAAGTAATTCTTTTTAGGTTTTATTATTTAGAATATTATACATCCCTCTTACCCGCTTCCTATATTCAAGCCTTCGTCCCATTTTTCGCCAAATATAGTTCCTACAGCACAGTACGGTTGATAAATAATGGATAAAACACCACACATCGCCTTCTTGATGTACGATATCTTGCAAATATGGGTATTCCATTGACCTAGATTTGCGAGCCTTTACACATGGATGCCCGATGAGACCAGTGAACAGGTCTCAATATCTGTCTGCAATTTCCTATTTCACGCTATCGAGAAGTCTTGACTAGTTGTGAGTTGCAATAGTACTTTGTCAGTAAGTAATTAGTTTTGCATTCTTCCATATTTCAGTGAATCGGCAGAAATGTGTCTCTTTCTCAAGACAGGGTGAAGCCAACAAAAGAGTCTGCCCTGCGAGCCCACCCTTGGTGTTGCCTCATCGGCATGTGTGTCATATTACGCAACACAAATATTGAAATACCTTTTAGTATAAATCTCTAACGTACTGACACCCGCGGCTCAATCTGTCTATTGTACTCCGTAATGCTTATTATAGATCACGTATATGAATATTTAATGTAAATGCAAAAAAAGGGTAAGTGGAGACTTTGTTTTGTGGTGGCAAAGAATTATTCATTTCACATTCCCAGATATAGAGTGCATATTAGCGTAAAAGTGTCAGCTACAACCATAGGAAATGCCCAGTACTTTGCTACTAATTTTGTTAGTTAAAATATGAATCATGAAGATAGCCAGTAGTTGTGGCAATAAAGGGTAGCATTTTCCTGCGTCACAGCACCCTATCACGCAGTTGGCGATAGGAACTTCCTTAAATGGAAGATCGTCACAATTTACATACAATAAAGACCAAGTAAGAGAAAAGGAGGACAGTATGCATAATCGACTATTCGTAAATATGACATTAAACACAAAATAAACTTATGTGGCTATGAGATGTAGACATTGTAATGTGTAAATTAATACTAAGAGGATTTAAGTTTTAGCTATCGGAAAGGGCTAACCTCGGTGCACTCAGAACTGGATAAAAAGTTAAAACCCTGAGAACCAACCCTTATCCTATGGTCTATCAATAAAGGATTACATTCCCGGACCATGTTACATGCACAATAATTTTCGTCTTGTACTGTTATATGTGACCTTCGTATATGAAATGTCAAAATATACTGCATATTCATCATACACTCACAGAAGTAACTGAAGCGATCTATGCCAGTTATCCAGATAGGGCAGATGCAATGTTTCTAGAAATAACGAAAGAAGAAGCAGTCGTATTTTTCCCTCTGTTATGATGTTTGTCTACGGGACCATCGCAGTTGGTGAAAAATTTCTGGGTACAATCTAGAAGCCCCTCTACAATCCTTCTTGCTTCTCACTGCATGACCTTTTCATACCTTGGGCAACCACTTACATCAGAATAGGAGCGTCAGGAAACTTGTATGTCAGTGGATAAGAAAATTTTGCGAGGCTGTCATTTATGGAGTGTAGTGACTCATTCGTAAGTAACTAGAGAGGTAAGTAATAGCAAAACCATTTGCAAATATCATCAATCTTGATTAATACAAAAGAATTTCTTGAGAGTGATTTGACAGACAAATCTTTTGATAAACTGAGTAATTTTATACAAGTTGAGATATAGGTTAACAACATAGGAAAACATATACAATGAATTATTCACCTCATCATAAAATTGAAAGTGTTTTGTGCTACGCGGCTCTTGTTTAGCCCATCTTCTTTCTTTGTTTGATTTTTCAAAGCCTCTGTGATGAGCGATCAATTCCCAGGTCGACTTTTGTCGTCCACAGTTGTCTATCAGTTGTTGGCTTTCTTATACGTATTTTTCGTCGTTACTCTGTTGCCATTCACTTTCTTAGGTTAACGGTAAATTTCTCCTGGCTTCAACTTTGAAGCATTCAAAAACTGAAAAACGCCTCATCTCACAGTCGGCGGGACCGTGCCACACAGTTAATTTGCAGCAACCACAGAATACAAAATACAATTTTTTTCTGCTGCCACTCGCACAGACAGAGATTTCATGTCGAGGAACCTATTTTATCATGTATAAGACCTCAACATCTATTTGTAAGAGAAGTAGACATAGACCACTCTTTCTCGATTACCTTCATACACTTATGTGGACCCGCTACAAAAAAAGTATTATGGTAGCATCAGATCTGATATTAATATCAATTTCTATGCAACTGCAGAATTCATTTCAGTCTTTGACAGCAAAAAAATTTTTACTATAAATTCTGAAATATCGAAGTCTGCATTCTGGATGTTGTGGTCTTCATTGTGACCGTGCTACACTTCATTCTAAAACAATTTTCCCTTTTCTACGTTATCAGATGCTAGACTGCTTTACATATGGCCATATCAGGTAAATGACGATTGTTGCCTGAGGAAATGATACACTTATTTCTTGATAAAGTATTTACAGTACCTAACGTTTACTGTTTTAACATAACCGTAAGCCAGAAAGAGACCGCAAACAGGTCTTTAGTTCAACTAATCTTTGAGTATACAAATATGGAATCCACAGCAAGTATATTTAACAAATGAGGAAAACGTACAAGAAGAGATTCAGAAATTGGTCACAGATTTCTTTAGTCAGCACGAGATTGCCAAAGAAATCACATTTAATCTACAATGGAAAATACTTTCCTCTTATGTATCATCTACAGTATAAGCGTTAAAGGAAAGGGAATATACTTATTTTCCCCATGTACCAGTCCAATGGAGCGGATGAGATTTTAGTTTTACGACGTTGTGAGAACGACACGCACTGTGTAGCATGTACCCTGTAAAACACCCACCATTTCCAACAGGTAATCAATGATCCAGTTTCCAGTGACTTCTCAGCAGTCGCCGTCCTTCGTTTCAGTGAAAGATCACCATTTTAGTGTCTCATGGTTAACTTCAGAAATGGTTTTCATTACGAAACCAGATTCCAGAAAGTTGTGGGTATAGACCGCAATAAGGTAAGTTAAGTGCCCAAGTGTTCTACCATAATAGTCATTTACACAGATGTTTAAAATAGTTACTATATTGGCGTTTTGTTAAAATGGATGGGGTACAATACCATGCTGTCAAGAGATTCTAGGCAGTTGGTGCTCTGTCAAACTCTTCATGCAGTATCATATCTCCCATTTCATCTTCATATAAGTCCTCTTCCATCTCCACAATACTGCCCTCTAGTACATCGTCCTTGTACAGACCCTTTACATACTCCTCCCATCTTTCTGCTTTCTCTTCTTTGCTTAGTACTGGTTTTCCGTCTGAGCCCTTGATACTCATACAACCGGTTCTCATTTCTCGAAAGGTCTCTTTAATTTGCCTGTAGGCTGTATCTATCTTAACCCTAGTGATATATGCCTCTACATGATTACATTTGTCCTCTAGCCATCCATTCGGATTTATTTTGCACTTCCTGCGAAACTCATTTTTGTGGTACTTGTACTCCTTTTAGCGTGCTTGATTCACTGCATTTTTATATTTTCTCTTTTCATCAATTAAATCCTATACTTCTTCTGTTTACAAAGAATTTCTACTAGCTCGTCTTTTTACCTACTTGTTCTTCTGCTGCCTTCACTATTTCTTCTCTCAAAGCTACACATTCTTCGTCTACTGTATTTCTTTCCCCTATTCTCATCAATCGTTCCCTAATGCTCTCCCTGAAACTCTTTACAACATCTCGTTCTTTCAGTTTATCCAGGCTCCATCTCCATAAATTCCTACCTTATTTTCCTTCATACCACCATTGTCCAAGGCTTAAGGATATATAGTTCACAAATAGTTTCCTAGTTACTTAATAAGAAATAACCTTTCACATATATGACAATCTCATTTCCTACAAATTCGCAGCACGACGACTGCTCTTACAAAACTGCAGGGAACTGAAACACGCTGAGGACAAAATATTGGAGACTATTATGTGCTTTTTGCAATTCAGCAAAGCTTTCCACTCTGTCGGTTTTAACATACTATTTGCTGAACTCGCAAGTAAAAATTTTTCTTGCGGCGCTGTACAACGGTTCCAATGAATATTTCCATCTCGACAACATTGCGCAATTTTTAGCACAAAAGGACCCAATAATGTGATGTAGTATCAGGGGTTCCACAAGGATCAGTGTTGGGTACCATTATTCTTCTCGTTATATGTTAATGGTGTGCCAACTATTCTCTCCCACTGAAACTTTCACCTGTCGGTTATTTTCAAGTATAAGACCAAAAACCAGTGCATAACCATACTGCATGTAAACGCCGATTTACTTACCCCACAGAGTGGGTGCATAGCATAGGTTTGAAATTTAACTCATCTAAAACGTAAACAATCTTGGTCTCTCACTAAAGAGTTATGAGAACTTAATTCAAAGAATCTCTTCTACCATTATTCATAAACAGCACAAATGTAACCTTACTTCTCTTCCAAAGAGCTTGGGGATATTTCTGGACCACCTCTTAGACAGGACTGAACGTACAGCAGCAGTGTGGAAGATAGTGTCACAAAAACAAAAAACTATTGCCTTTCGAACATAAAAAGAAGCTTCCCATACCTGAGTATGGTCAGGTTATTCTCTCCAGACATTTGTAAGAAAACTCACTCTAGCTGGAAATGGCGATGAATGCTTCTGTGCGACAAATTAGGGACCTATGCTGTTTAGGCAATATTACGCAGCCTACGTAGAATTATCACGTGTAAGTGAAATTAAGCGTACAGACTATCATACTGTAAGTTTTCTTTATCGGCTTCTTAATCATTGCGCTTCCTCTACAGTACAATCAGAACAGTAGAGTAGAAAAGCACGTTTCAACAATGTAAAATTACCTCTATTCCATCACGTATCACAGCCATGAACTCTGAGTCATATTCTGCATCAGGAACCACACTCTGAACCATCTTTATCAAGATATCAGAGAAATTAAATCCATTACAAAATTCAAAATACAGCTAATGATCCACGCTGTATCACAATAGTCCTATCTCCCACATTCTGTCCAGCACACTCTCGTCAGCACTGCTCACCCACAACTTTTGCTTGCCTCTTGTCGGCAGACTCCTTTGTTTATATTCTGCTCTATCCTACCTAATAGGCAATGTAGCCGTCATTTCAATCTCCTCCTCTTCCGTTATACATTCCGTTTCTGATTATACTAAACACGACTTCAAGTGTGCTGTAGCAGTCTGCAGCAATTTAAATGCCCTTTACTATAACTGTTATTACTATTGTGGTTTTAATGCTACTTATTATTATTATTATTATTATTATTATTATTATTATTGGGAATGTTTCGTAATGTCATTGCTTTTTGTTGTTCCTGTTCAGACTCAGAGAGGGTCTTAAGGTTCCAACCTGGTAAGGCTAACAAGCAATAAACCAATAAATGTACTACTTCCACGTCTAAATGAATACGAATAGTTCCATTTACTTCCTAATTCCTATCACTTAACTAGAAATATACTACGATCTACAAAATTCCCAAAATTTATCACTGTGACGTCATATCAGTAAAGAAAAATCTTAGAACCGTTGTTCAAAGCAATAAAATCCAACAATCGAAAAAAAGTCAAACATATCTGTTCTCATGGAAACGGTATATTTCAATTTCTTTTTTGGGTACCTCCGATCCACATTTATTTACTCGATGTCGTTTCCCTCTGTTAATAACACCAGTTACTCCTAAATCTCCACACACTATATTTCGAACTAAAAACTACTACGGAAGATGCCTCCGTAAATTCTCGTGACTCAGCAGTAAGTAATAAGAAATGCCTTCAGAAGTTGAAATCTGTGATTGAGAGTGAGAGAGTTTCCGTGTGAGTTTGTATGTTAGTGCCCGCATTTGTGTGAGAGAGAGCTGGATAGAGATACGGAGAGGAAACAGAAAGGTTGGATGGCGAAGGAGAGTGAGCGAAGGGAAACAAGAAAGGAGACAGGTAGCATGTGGCACGGAAGAGGCTTAAAGTGCTAAACAAAGAATTAAATAATAATTACAGTAAAGGTAGAGGTGTGTCATAATTTCATTTATGTAATGCAAGAGATAAAAGGATACAAATTACAGATGTCTGGAAACTGAAGACTACGTAATAAAAAAGTAAAAGGGATTGTGTGAGTAAAAGACAGACAGCGAGAAATTAAAATAAATGTATAATAAATGTTTAATTTAAACAAAAACTGCTAGATATGTTTATTACTTTTGAGAGGATCGAGTAAGAGAGACAATGAGAGGATGAGGAGAAACTAGAATTTGGTGATTTCTTTTAAGAATAATTGTCCAAAACTTTGTTTTAATCGTGGAATACTTTTCTGACATAGGACACACTACCTTCCGCTAAGCTCGGAAGAAGTATTTGAACTACAGTGTAGCCTGTATGCAGTAGACCAACCAGTGCACATTGGACAGCATTCTCTGGATAAACATTGCCCCAAATTTCGCGGTCGGTTTCTGACTATTGAATTCGTCCATTGAAACGATAAAATGGCTACGAATTTTAGGATCAGTGATCCACTCCCCAAACCATTACGCAACGGAGAGAGCGTTCTATATGCGCACTTGGGTGCATACTCTAGCGTCAGGTATTTAATTGGCATAATATGCCTTCCAAAACGTGCAAAGCTATAATTTCATTTTGAAAAAGCCAAGGCTACTTTAGCGAGAAGCGGATACGTAATATATGTCTTTCATTAGTTATTTCCAGTCAGATACACAAGCTAGAACAGTGAATAGAGAGCTGTTTCTTTCACGTGTTGATGCCCAGTTGCTGTTTCCACTATTCTAATGTTCAGTAAGATCCGTAATATGTCTCTTAGCCAATAGGCTTTCTCGACGTCCCTCCTCTTGGCAGTTCATTAAGCAATCCTCACACACTGGTCGAAGGCGGCATAGAGTGGGCGTAGCATATCGCACTGGGTGATTCAATTACCCATGAACCGGTTTTTCTGCTGCTACTACCAAATTGTAGGAATTTTCTGCCATTTTGTCTACAAGTGTCCATTTTTTATGTGTATAGTTGTTTCTGCCTTATTCACACCACACCATATGTAACAACACAGTAACTTGGAGTAACTGGCCGGCCGCTGTGGCTGAGAGGTGCTAAGCGCTTCAGCTGAGAACCGCACTGCTGCTACGGTCACAGGTTCGAACCTGCCTCGGGCTTGGATGTGTGTGATGTCCTTAGGTTAGTTAGGTTTAAGTAGTTCTAAGTCTAGGGGACAGATAACCTCATGGCTTAGAGCCATTTGAACCATTTTTGACCGAGCGAGGTGGCGCAGTGGCTAGCACACTGGACTCGCATTCGGGAGGACGACGGTTCAATCCCGCGTCCGGCCATCCTGATTTAGGTTTTCCGTGATTTCCTTAAATCGCTCCAGGCAAATGCCGGCATGGTTCCTTTGAAAGGGCACGGCCGACTTCCTTTCCCTTGCTTCCTTAATCCGATGAGACCGATGACCTCGCTGTCTGGTCTCATCCCCCAGAAACAACTCAAGAACAACAACAATCTTTGGACTAACTGTTGACTCTGAATTAACTTCGTTGTACTAACTGTTAATCTCAATGTAAAGCCTATAGGGGATTAAAACTTCTAATATCTGCAAAAGACTATATCTTGTCTTCATGTCATAGCTACAAACCAAAGATTTCACCATTCACTACAGGTGAAAGTTACGTGGGCTGATGGCCACGTGGATTCATACTACAATCGAAAGGGCCTACGACTAAATTCTCCATTTATGCTCCATTTTAATTATGTACTCTCCCTTGCATTACGTACTCACCTTCATTTTTCCACTCACGTGCCCTGTCATCTGATTGAATTCCTTTCTCTCTTCAAAATATTTGGACATGTCCACATGGTCTAAGTCTCTCGTAACTTTTAAGAACAAGCTGTCTTAATTTAATTAAGGCTCTCCATCAACAGGCATTTATCGTCCCCACTTCATGATGCCCTTCCATCCTTAGTAACAACTGAAATTGCTTCCTCTTACACAACCGCTCCATTTTACCAGTCAGCCCCCTTTAATTAAATCCTAATTCAAGCTCCCGTTCCAGCTTTCTTGTCCCACTTACACTCTCCCCAAACTATACATATCCTCATTTTGCATTTTGTAATTTCTTTGTCCCCTCCTCTTTACCACATTTACTTACTATAATGCACCACACACAATAATATTTATTGCATGTTGGCCGAAAGTAAAGTCATCAGCTACAACACAGCAATCGCCACATTAGCGAGAACTGTGATTTACAAGCTAACGTCATCAAAACATATCATCATAGACGAAGGAAGGAATCTTAAGTTTCCATGATCAGTCGATTGATTACATGGTAGCTACCCATGGAACACCCTCTCTGATAGGACATGTGTGAAAAAAAAAATCAGTTTATTATTTTCAAATAATTAATTTCAGCATTTAGTGTAATGTATTTAGGGAAATCTTGGAGAAACTGGATGTGGGGAATAAGACTTGTTTTCGCGCAGTCCGGAACCGTGGGACTGCTACGGTCGCAGGTTCGAATCCTGCCTCGGACATGGATGTGTCTGATGTCTTTACGTTAGTTCGGTTTGAGTAGTTCTAAGTTCTAGGGGACTAATGACCACAGCAGTTGAGTCCCATAGTGCTCAGAGCCATTTGAACCATTTTTTAAGACTTGTTTTAAATCCGTCTCTACAGAATAACATTTATGTTTGGTTATTTCTAGTTACGCTACGATCAGAATTTAACAGAGGGACTTCTTTTTTCCTACGTGTCTGTGAGCGAAGAGGCAGAGCCGCGTTGTGCGTTGACACAGAGACCTCTGAGGACCCCTGCACAAGTTATTTGTTGTTATCATAGGCAGGTGGTTCAAAGGTGAGGAAGCAATCTTTCAGGGTGTAGCCGAAAGAAAGCTAGATATACAATTGAGAGAGTTGATTGTTATTAAAAATTCACACAAAATGATAAATTATAAGGATGGGAAAATATATTGACTTAACGAAATAAGTGAAAAAATATGGTATACTTATGGAGTTAGGGAACCACAGACTTTGAGCTTCTTATTTGGAAGTTGTCGATGGTCAATGAAGTTTCACGAGCTGACCCTTGCTTCGTAACAGTTCGTCAGCTGAGTGGCGCTATGTTGTGAATCTGATTGATTAATAGTACTGAATCACCGACTGCAGGAAGTATTTCTCTTTAAAATGGCAAGTGCTCGCTTTCATTTGTTTCATAAAGACTGTTGTGCACAACAGAATTTTTGAAATATCGCCAGTGCATTATAGTGTAATTTAGTTAGTGTTTGTGATCCACTTCACAACTATTTCTTAGGGCAATCAACTGCAGGAACTAAACCAAAAAAAGAGAAATTATGCAGATGGCGGAAACAAGTCCAGTGCCTGCTCGTTGGTAAATGCGATTTTCCCTAGGAGCAGAGACTTTGGGCAGTGCAGTGTGCAATGCAACTGATGAAGTGGGTTATCATCACGACAGATATACAACAGCGAATGTGTTTATCCGGTAGAACGCAATGCGGAGTGCGCCAGAGCTTTACGTCAGGCGTGTCTGGACAGCTGGCTTGGGGCGAGTTTAACGCATTGTACGCTGTGTTCTAGAGAAGAAATTAGTGCATGTCAGGTAAATTACATGTAACCAATGGGTGGAACGTTACCTAAGAAGATAAAAGTGCGATCAATACCAAGGAAGATCCAGCAGTACAGCATAGCACGTACATTGGTCATTTAGTTAAAGTAACACTCTTTTGTTTGAACACTCTTCCCAGCCGGCATGCATGTGCTGAGTAGTTAATGTTCTCCCGATATCGTTTTCTGGGGAAACACAAATGCGCCACGCATTCACTGCCGACGTAGAACGTTCTATACATTTCACGCGGCGCAAAATTTCTACTCGTGGGAAACCCGTCTTAATGCACGAAGATGTGGGTCCGCCGGGCGTAAGCAAATCCTATCGATAAGAGTAGCTACCAATATTTTACATGTAAAAATTTCTGTGCGGAGGAAGCTGGCAAAATGTTTAACCAATGTGCCGATTCGATCGACTCTATAGAAAGATCTGTGCCAGATGAGACAGGCAACTACTCCGTTGAAGAAACATGCAGTTTCCACAATAGCAATCGACTCTACGCGAAGAGCAAGAGAAGTAAGCAGTTATTAGGCCTGGAAATCGATAAATAACAGCTTGCTTGGATTGTTTAAAAAAGAATCCAGCTGCATTATTTTTCCAGTTACTCATAATGGTACATTACTATAGCAAAATAATTATCAGTGCATGAACAAGCCACTCACAGGGGACCGCACGTACTAGTCACCACCAGTTTCTTCGAGATATCGCATTCATGCAGGGCTTGAATGGAAAATTTGTGTGACCTAACTAACGTGGTTTAAAACCAACATTGTTTCGTACTCTAAGCGTCGTATGTTTGGAAGCAGAAATATTGGCTTTGAGTCCGACTGCTTACGTTAGCAATTAGTAACAGCCATTTTGTAAAAATGTAGTTTACACGACGTGCATAGTAGTGTTAGCGTATGCAGGGATTATTTGACTATAGCAGGCCACATATTCCGTGTAAACAGATCTTTCTTCTACTGTAACTACTCTGCCGAAAGCAGCATGTACTGCGAAGTCTGGCAAACGGGAATTCCGTCATAAGAGGCCAGTAAAGCCCGTTTGTCGAACTGTAATACCTAATTTCCAGACGACTGTCTACAATGACAGACTACTTATGAAGGCAATGTTGCCTTCAGCATGGCACACACTTTCACCTGGGGCGCACAGAGAAGTCAGCGGCCGCTGAACACAGGTTGGCAGAAAGCCATGTACTGGATTACCGAGAGACGAGGTCACTGGATTTGGGGTCACCCTTATAGGGGCATCTGCAGAAACTAGGACTGGCGGTAACCTCGGAAACAGAGGCGGTGGCCATCAGCTAAGCTGCGCTTGGAACCTATTACTGGTCACAGTACTCCGTCAGCTCTCGTAACTGAGAACCTCAGAGGCGGCACTCGAGATGGAACTCGAATGACCACTCCGGGACTCGAGCGAGGCCCTCACTGTGCTACCTACTGCCACCAGTCCTGCTGTAGCACGAATATATACCATCTGTGTAAAGTCAACCCAGACACGGTTAACATACTTTGCCACAATTTGGGAGTGGTGGTCACCTAAACGAAGCCCTCTTTCGACGAACTCACCCGAGTGGATATATGAGTAGGTGGAGGTAGGCTAATGTAGCCACTCTAAGGGAAACTGAATTTTCACCAGTCCGTGATTAAAAATAGAAGCCACGAATCTACGACCTATGTACAACGTATCACACCAAACATTTTAAAAGAAACGATTAATAATATTTAGGAACTGCACGCATTTCTTTGAAGTCTTACTTAGCGGCCATTTTTCCTGCATGAGGGGGTAATGTGGCCAGCACCACGCCACTTTTGAGTATAGATTATTAGCACAAAAAGGATGTGGTATTTTGTTCCTTTCCGCCAGATGGAATGTTAATCTCCTTAGGTCATTCACTATAAATCCATAAAGACTGTTTAGCTCTTTAAGAATGTATGTAGGAGTTTCTTGTTTTCTTTCTTCACTAAACACACTCCTCACGCTTCACATAATCTTTTTAAAAGCTACTACATCCATATTTTTCCCCATAAATCTTCTTCGCAATATGTTAGGCGGAACATTAAATTGCTTTAGTGCTGCACAAGATGACATGCTATTAATCGTCACCGTCTGAATCGCGTTTCCAGCGTAATATGATCCGACCTTTATTCCCATCGTTTCTGGACGTATTTTCAAGGCATCTTGTTGCACTAGTATCTAAACCTTAACCAAACGGCTGCAGCAGAGCGTTTTCATCGGATTGTTGTCCTACGCCTAATACCAAATATAACAGAATAGAAATAGTTTTAAATATAATTAATTACTTAATTTTAATTCGTCACAAAGTGTTATAACAACATATGATAGCTTACTATATAATAGGATTTAGAATTGAGGTTGTGATATTATTCGTTACAGACTGAAGTAACACTCATTAGGATAAATTATTTTAAAAAAACGTTCGGAGAAGTGGCTAAGCAGTCCACCGTTCCCAACGAATGGTGTGGCCGTTATCCTGACTCGATGCAATGTCGGCATTAGAGCTTTACAGATGAAGCTATCAAACTGAAAGAAAAGACAAGGAACTACCTTTTCAAACCAAAAGATGCTGCTTAAACTTAGAAATCGTAGAAATGAATATATTAACTTATAAGTGAGATAGTAAGAATAATATAACAGACTTACTTGCAACAAACGAATGAAATTGGCATGATGATGTATTTTAGAACTAATCTGGGCCTTATTCCGCAGGCAGCAGCACCGTTCAGGACTAAAAAGGTTTTAATAGCACTTTCGCCGTCCTGGCCACTTTTCCCCACGCAAATCGCTGGGTTAGACAGTGACCTCATATCTAGAAAGGCATGCGGCTGTAAAATCGTCGCTGATGAACAATGACAAAAACATACGCACTAAAATGTAATTATCCGAATGGGACCAAAACTGATACATGTGGCGTACATATACAGACAGACTAATGATTACAATTTCAATAATATCCGATTATTTGTTCAATATGAAGAGCTTCACAACTTCAGCAAGTCTACAAAGCGTTGGTCCACCTATGGCCCTAATGAAAGTAGTTATTTGTCTTGTCACTGATTCATAGAGTTACTGGATGTCCTCATGAGCATTAACATGGCAAATTCTATGCAGGTGCCGAACAAGACTGTCAAAATGTCTAGGTGGTTGGAGCACCCTCTCCATAATACTTCACGTGGTCTCAATGGGTTAGAAATCCGGCAAACTTTTGTGGCCAAGGCCGGGTTTGCCAATCATGAAGAGCAGCAGTGTAAATTCTGGCCTTGTGCTGGTGAGCATGGTTTTACTGTAACGTAGGCAGTGGATGGGTTGCCAAGAAGAACAACAGAGTTGGCTGTATAACATCGTCGACCCACCATGTGCTGTAAGAGCGCCGTGGGTGACAACCAATGGGGTCTCACTATGAAAAGAAATGGCAACCCAGACAAGCACTCCCGGCTGTCGGGCTATATGGCGGGCGACAGTCTGGTTGGTATTCCACCTCTGTTTGGGACATCTCCTGACACGTCTTCACTGATCATTGGGACTCAGTTTGAAGCAGGACTCTTCAATGAAAGCAATTCTGTTCCAGTCAGTTAGTCTCCTGGCTCTCACAGCAGTTCGGGAGTTCGGCGATCTAGCATGCCAACTGGACAGAATTTGGCGCGATATCCCTCAGGAAGACATCCAAGAGCTCTGTCAATCAATGCCAAGCGAATAACTACTTGCGTAAAGTCCAGAGGTGGACCAACACTTTATTGATATGTTCAGTTTTTAAGTATCTTTATATTCAACAAATCAACTAACATTTCTGAAATTGTAATCATTTCTTGATCTGTACTTGTACGCCAAATGTATCTATTTCCGTTCCATTTGGAGAGTTCCTTCGTGGTGCGACAACTTAATGTTCAAGAGTCAATTACCTGAACAAATCGTGCATTCTTACACTAACAAGTAAAACAAATGATCAGTTTATTCAACATACAATTGAGGCTCGAAAATCATTGCAAGAAAGGTAGTAAGACATTCTGTATTTTACCCACAATATCCTTATAAATACCTGTATGAATCCATACACGCTTCTGAATTCGTTACTGGTGATACGACGCAGCAATGCACAAAACACACAAATACGCCATTAATTATTACTGCATTCGTCTGACATTGGGTAGGTGTAACAGTCTAGAACCCGAAATTAGAACAGCGCTAGAAGCAAAAGCGTCGTAACATTGCTCAAAGGGTGTTGGAGATTACGTTTATGGAGAAACAATAAAACTCACTGAAACAAAGAATTTAAAGAAAATATTTGGTTTTCTTGTCATGAAAGAACAAATTAATCGTAAAATCACTGTGCTTGTATCCCATGTAACATTTCGTATTAATAATATAAAGGAATGTTCACCAAACAATGCCAATTCTTGACAAGCATCGAAGGATAACGTCAGATTAAGGAATACAGCTAGTCTAAAGCTACAACAAGTCTGCCGTAACTTTTAGGACGTGGTTCAGTCATAGTATTCCAAATACGAGACATGGAGAACTCGTTCCACACGGTTATTGTGAATGTAACACCCACATATAAGAGATAACCAATAATTTTGCTCCAATATATCATGAAACAGATTGGCTATATTACACGAATATTACAAACAGTTTTTAATTACTTTAAAATACCATTTTCGTGACATATATACATGTATAATAGACGAGATGTCTAAACTTAATTTCTAATAAGAATGTTAATCACTGTATGTCGTATTTATCTGCTTAGTAATATATTTGTGCCCCGTTGGGTTCAAAAACTAGTTTTTATTTCATTGAAATTTTGCGATATTGTCGCAGAAGAGTATCAGTAGTAGCGTGGTGTAGTGGTTATGGTACGAAACTATTGAATAGAGGATTGTGAGTTCAAAACTCACTTGGACAGTACCATTTTAATTTCTGTATTCCGTTCGAGTACATTCTAGAAGTGTCCACAAACGTCAAGACTCATTGTACTGGAATGTTCTGTAGCTGTATATATACTGTCGGTGTTCTGGCCGGAGGCAGTTCGCTCCGCGCTCTTGTATGTGCAGGTGCTGAATAAACCCGCGTAGAGTGAAGTTAGTGTTCGTCAATCATATAATGGCACCTTCTTCTACGTGACAATATTGTGTCTAAATCTAAAACAATAGTAATAACGAAAACAGCCTAAAGTTAAGAAATAACAGCGAACGGTTACGATAGATAGTGTTCACGGTAGTTTTAACGATGTATATCGAGATATTTAAAATGAAGTATGGGTGTAGCCACAAGTTGTTGCCAGTTCAGAGCCTAATCATTAATACTCAGATGTTACATACACTGAATAAAACTAACAGGAATCTACCTATTAACTAACATTGATAACGTACCATGCGCTTTACTCATTGAAAAGATTATGTAGCTCATAGAAACGATTTAAGGATTGTTTACTGAGATTGCTGTTAACCTCCCCTGTAGGTGGTAGTTAACTTAAATTCCGCTTACAACAGCTACCAAAATAATCCCTCCCTCTTTCACTTAGGAGGAGGTCGATGTGACAACAGATGCGAACGTCGACTGGACTCTCGTCAAGATGAAACAGTAGAAATCCAGCGCACAGTCGTAACACATTCATTAGGAATAATTTTTATGTGAACTTGATGTTACCAAGAGGGTGATTAACCAGAGGATACGGTAGTACTCTAGTCGTTCATAGCTAGTATTAATCCCATTGGCGGATGTTTCAGCAGCCACTGAGAATGGTAATTCTTAAAAATAGAGCATGTACAATGGTTTTCTGAGTGTAATATCAAACTTGCCGGCAATGTCGTGTGGAAATAAAGAATTATGGCATAAGATAAGGTTGACATTACCTGTCAGTCTGGTACAGACCTTTCGACGCCCTCGACGCAGTTGAAACACCGACTCCCGACATATCACCGAAGTTAAGCGGAGTCGGGCTTAGCTAGCACTTGTATTGGCGACTGTCCTCTTCTGCTGAGGGCAGCTGGCAAGCTGGGTGCACTCAGCCCTTTTGAGACCAATTGAGGAAATACTTGACTCGAAGTACCGGTTCCTATCACGAAAATTAACAACGACC
Organism: Schistocerca gregaria; assembly: GCF_023897955.1. Taxonomy (NCBI): domain Eukaryota; kingdom Metazoa; phylum Arthropoda; class Insecta; order Orthoptera; family Acrididae; genus Schistocerca; species Schistocerca gregaria. Next base: position 362,946,690 of record NC_064924.1, read on the forward strand.
TAGACATCGGTGTGCTGACCGTATGCCCCTCTATATTCACATCCAGTGATGTCTGCGGGTGAGGATGACACTGCGGTCGGTAGCTACAGTTGAACCTTCAAGGACTTTCCGGATGGGGAGAGTGATACAGACCTGAAGTATTCTGGTGTCACATTTTGAGAGTAGGCATTATGTAAACTACGTTAAGTTTCTTAATTCATACCCGTAACAGTCGAATGAAAATCCGTGACTTAATGTACACATTTTAAATATTAACACAAATACGAGAGTTAGGCTACCTCAGACCATAGCTTCCGGAATATTCCAATGGTGAACTGTAGAAGTTCTCTCATTTTGATTGGAGGATAATTGCGTACAGATTCATTCGCTTCTGTTACTAGGTCAAGTTGAAGAGTAAGGTGCATTACGTGTCAAACTGACACCTCAGTTTTTGTGTGTTGGATTCGTTTCTAAAAGATTTCGAACTCAAATCAGGATATTTGTTCCTCGCTATGGGCTACGTGTGTTTCTTCGTTGAATACATCACAAATCATAAATAAGAGACACTATCGTGGCTGGTAAAATGCTTTTGTAGAGGAATTAATTTGTGAATTAGGGTTGCAGTAAGTATTGTTTGCATATCATTTCAAGTTACGCTATTAAGCCATTTTGGCCACAACCTTTCTTACACTCCTAATTCCCATGCCGTGATGAACTGCATATTTGTAAATAGTGCCACATAAAGAATCCAGTAGTTGAAATTCAAATACATTCTATATCAATTTTTTTCCGTTTCATAAATTAATTACAGTCAGGCGTCAGACTTCACAAGGAAAACTTTGCACATCAGGGAATGTAAAAAGAAAACTCGGCTCTCAGGCCGGCCTGAGAGCGCGTAATCCAGGCGTCATGGCGAACGGACTGCCCCGACCAGATACACGCTGGAAACACGTTACCATTTTTCAGCCTTTACAGTCCCGGCAAGGCGCACGTTTTCCTCGTTCTCTAAGCAGGTACCTGAGCAGCCAATGGGATGCCGAGTCAGCGACTCGCCTCTGAATAACCGGTTTTTAGCGGAAGAATGCAGCATGACATAACTTTTCATGGGTTCTCGCCCTGCATACAGGTCTCAGTTTTGCTACACGGCTCTCCGCCAAAACGAAACGTGGATCAAACTCATATCCCTCGGTTTTGGTTCTGAAGGAAAGACTCATGTGGGAAGACTGGCATCACGCATAATGTCTCAGCTCCTTCCTCGAGTACGTTTTACGTTTTCTGTAATACAACTAGAGAGCAACTGCAGTTAAATAACACCAGTCTTTCACTTCCGTGCTAAGGGAACCGTTGATGGTCCACTGTAATTTCTGTCTACGAAACCAAAGTCTTGCCCACATCTGCGATACACTATGTCAGAGTCGTTTGTCAGCGTAGGATCTATCCTCTTCTGAGACTCTTAACAGGTATCTGAACTTTTGAAGGAAAATAAGGTTTACATTTTACGATCTTCATAACCACAAAGTGGGAGCATGTTTGTGAAAGCGGAAGAGCTAGAAAAAAGACACAACTTTTTTTTAACTATTTCTTTATAGTGAGGGGCTTATTTACAGGACCGGAGTTTCTTTTTGGTGAAACGCCGCGAGCAACGAGAATAGCGGGCTAGGGGCGCTACACTAGTAGTGTGAGGATAAGTTGAAAATTTGTGTCTGGAAGCGGAAGTGGTATGGTAGTCCGTGCAGCTACAACGACCACTGAGTCCGGATGGCATAGTGGCTATGGCGTCTACCTACTAACCAAGATATTCCGGTTCGAATTCCAGCCTGGCACCAATTTTCGACTTTATTCATTGATTTATATTAATGCCCACACGCAGACAATGTCGGTAATATCTTTATGTGTTGCTTCTAAAACACTTGAGCTACAGAGAATTGGTAGCCATGATACTGAGACCGATCATACATCATCCGTTTCAAGCATTCGATTACCTTATCTGTTTGGATAGTGCTTAAGTTCGTACTGTTTCTGTTTTGCATTTAGGAATTCCTGTTGCTATGGATTCATTAATCGACTGTCATTCTTTATTTGTAGTACACTGTTGCTATTTACGTTTACATACTGTAATTTTTGTCATTTGAAGATATTGAGTGGAGCTATGGACGCTATAAAATGGGGTGTCAATTGGAGAAATCAGAACAATTCCCACTTATTCCTCTGTTTAGTGAGTGCCAAGTCGAGAAATCAGATCACTTCTGACTTATTCCTCTATTTAGTCGCAATAGAGGGCTCATAGCAGAGGAGGCAGCCAGAAACAAATGTGGCATGTATGAGAACAGTATCATTTTACAGAGCGCGGCTACAAAAATTTTTTATCGTTTTAAGAATGATCGATTTTACGTTAGTGACTCTCTACGTTCAGGAAGACCTTCGTGATTTGATGAACATCGTTTGAAGCCTTTAATCTGCAATGATGCACGTCGTGTACTCGAGAACTGGCAAATGTGATGAGCTGGAATCATTCGACTATCCCGCGACATTTGCATACAACGAGGGAGGTTCAAAGATCGGGTGTATAGGTACTACATGCTCTAAGAATCACAAAAACCAGTGGCGCAGCATATATGCATCTCTGCTTGCTCATCATCAGTTGGGGTTTAAACAAGGACAGACCATTCATATCCAGTATCGTTACAGGTGAGAAACGGTGTCTTTATCCTAACATAAGTGAAAGAAAGGAAAGGTAGAGCCCTAACCAAGCTTAGTCTTCTAGGAGAAAGAGATAAACGCATCCACAAAACTTAATGTTCTGCACCTGGTACAACATTGACAGTGTGGTTGTCTGCGAATTGTTGCTTCGAGACGTAACAATCACTGCTGAAAACTGAGACATCTTGAAGAGGATATCGAAGAGTATCTACGAGGAAGATTGCATGAAGTGGTGCTACAACACGATAACGCCCGCCGGCATTCAAATAGATTGACAACAACACTATGCAGGAGTTGGATTGGTAAGTCAATTCCGCACTTACCTTATTCACCTGATGTAGCGTCCACAAATCTGATGTAGCGTCCATTCTGTAATAGGTCTTCAGCTGCAACCACATTAGCAAATGTATCTATAAATTATTGCAGGAGCATGGTGAAAGGAAGTTAATGTTATTCATAGCCATTTAGTGGCCTATTTTCGGTAGTACCTAAGAAAAATTACACTGATGAGCCGAAACATTATGACCATTTGCTTAATAGCTTGTATTTCCGTTTTTGCACTGGGCCGCGGATCTTCGTAAGGGTTATGGCGCCCGATGGCGAGGAGGATGGACTAAATTTGACTTCATCAGGCGAATTTGCTCGCAGAGACATCTACGTGAATTCCCTATAATGCTCCTCAAGCCACCGTAGCACGGTTCTGCATCCTAGATATTGACAGTTATACTGCTGAAAATTGACATCGCTGTCGGGCAAGGCATGAAGGGTAGCAAGCAGTTGTCAGCACGTTTCTCATTACTACCACAGTACCCACTCAAGCGCAGAGAATGTCTCCCAAAGCATAATGCTGCTCCCACCAGCCTGCATCCATGGCCCCGCTGTATGTTTCAAGAAGACGTTCACTTCTATGACGGCTTTTCTGGGGCCAACTATCGACCTAAAGTAGCAAAACTGTGATTCACTCGAGTAGTCTGCAAGTTTCTATTGATCGTCGGCTGACTCCCAATGGTCTCATGCCCACTGCAATCATAACTGACAACGTCGTTTTCTCAAGTAGGGGTGGTCTGCTTCGAAATTCCGTGTTATTACTGTCCGGTGAACGATATACTCCGAAACATTTGTGAGTGCATCAGCACTATGCCCTATTGACAGAGACGCCTAAGTCACCATCTATCCTAATTCACAGTGCAGACAAGTCTCTGAACACCACGTTCTGTGAAGAATCGTGGACGTCCAACCATTTACCGCCTAGTGCTAGTTTCACTGTTCTACCTCTTTCTGTAGAGGCTGACGACAGTAGCACGTGAACATTCGACAAGCTTCATTGTTTTCGAGACACTCGTTCACAGGCTCTGCAAAATAGCCAGTTGCCCTTTATAAAAGTCGCTTATATCAGTGGATTTTCTCATTTATAACCAATATCTTTGCTATTGTAATCCCCGTCCGTGTCTGCTCCGCTTGCATATTTTTGTTATCGCGTCATGTGGCCCCAACGGCGCGAATGTTCAGGCTGTTCAGTGAATATCGACAATCGTTCCAATCTCTCCCATGATGCATGCGCGAGGTGTAGAGGGTGACTGCAGAATGTGGCACCGCCTGTATCGAATGCCACTTCTCTAACGCAGGATTCCTGACATCCAAATCACAAATCTTTGCTTAGGGTTCACTGAATGTGTCTGGTTCACTTCGGTGTCAGCTACATTGCCCCATTACGATCCCAGTGGAGTGCATCTTAATTCGTTGGGTATCTGCTTTCATTTCTTCTTGAAATGGAAACAGAATGCTTGAGGTATCCAGATTTCACCGCACTGTGGTTTCACATGTGATTTTCGTTACAGATGAACGCACTTTGACTTAGTCCTATCATAAACAAAAGTCGTCCAGTGACGCTTGTGAAACGTTAAATTCATCTTGTGTAATGACCTAGGGCGGACCGTAACTAAACGCTCTAATGAGGAGCCACCCAAAAATATATCGCAAAATAGATTATTTAACAACATATTACAGAGTTAAAATTATCACGATGCATTTCGCATTTATACCACACGGATGGAAATAATACCGTCAACGTGTTTGAAAGGGCTTATATGTGATAGAAAGGGATGTGTTTAGAACAGGTAGTACCTAGTCTTAAGGCTGCGCCTTGAAATGCAGCACAGCTCTATGCAGTAGAGGTTAGGGGGCGTAGCTTCTACAGTATAAAGCTGTTATGGCCGTTCCGTGCAATCCAACTTACAAGGCTCTATGCAATTTTCACGTTCTACTTAGAAGGGAACTGTCTGATTTGCCACGTCGATTCTCAAGTAATTTCGGCCATAATTGTGAATGAAGTTGCAAATCTGATTAATGTCAACAATCTCTGTTGGCTTGATAAAATTATATTCTTTGTAAGTCTATGTTTTTAGACCAAAGCTGTTAGAGTAGGTCAGAGAGTAGCAGTGTGTAGGGTACACTGGACAGTCTGCACACGTACTCGATTTGAAAAGGATTCCGTACAGTGGAGGCAGCAATATTTTAAAAGGATTTTTAGTAATATGTATTGAGGAAACAAATTTGAGGAAATGAGATGATATGAAAGAAAAGAATGAGGAAAGTCAATTTGAAGGTAATCCAGTCTTTTATTTTTTTGTTATTTATTTGTCCATATAAATCTCTTTTTCAGTTCATATACCGTACACGGGATGTTTGGCAGCAGAATTTTTAGCTATTGGTTTTACAACATGAAACATACATCATTTAAATTATTATAACCAATTGGATCTATACAGTCAACAATTGAAAATTTTGTTAAACGCTGTATCTTTTACAAATTATTTCTACAATTTAAGGCAAGACTTTCATATTATCTTGTATAAGATACTGTGAGATTGAAGCTGTCACAGACTTTTTACAGTTATGTAGTTCAGCAAGGAATTTTATATGTTTTGGTAATCTGTTGTATAGTTTTGTTCCTGCACAATATAAACCTTTTTGGTAGAATGTGGTGTTTCAATGACTAATATGTATGTCACTGTCTGACCTGGTACTGTAATCATCGACACTTTTGTTTTGAGGAAAAAGGCTTTCTTTTCTCAGTATACTTTTTTACCATGCATGACTATTTCCAATACATAAGTCCAGAGAAGAGCTATGATCTTTGGATCTTTAAAAAAAGGTTTGCATGGTTTTCTGCTGCTAGCATGTTTCATTATTCTTGTGATTGTTATTTGTTTCCTGAGAACTGTTATTACTTGGTGTACATTTCCACAGAAAATGATATCATACTTCAGTATTGAATGTACACGAGCAAAGTGTACAGCCCTAACTGTTTGTGCACTAGTAATGTAGCAAAAAATTCATACTACATAGCTTAGTGTTTCTACTACCCGTCAGGTTAGCTGAGAGTGCTCATGTGCTACATTCTTTACTCATGTAGGTGCGCCAGCCCCGGATCGAATCTGACTGGCGGATTAACGACGAGGGCAGATCTGCTGGCCAACCTGGATGTGGTTTTAGGCGGTTTTGCACATCCCACTAGGTGAATCCCAGGCTGATCCACACGTCCCGCCTCAGTTACACGACTCACAGACATCTGCAAAACGTTCGCAATATTTCATGGTTTACACTATATGAAGACAGCTGGGGTACACTAATTTCATCCCAGGGGGTATTTGATAGTAAAACAAGTTGAGTGGAGCACTTGAATTTGTCTAATAGTTGAATCAAGTGAAACCTTCCCGTCTAATATTGGATGAACGTTTGCTTGCTGACTGAACGCTGCGTCTCTTAAAATCTTTTAACTGCTGCTCTGTCAAGACTACCTGCTGATTATTACGACGAAACATAAAATGTGTTGTCGCCGTGGCCCTCAGTCGTTACCTGAAATTATTAAGACTGATTCTTACCTTTAATTATTTATACTGGATCGCCATCTGACTACTACAGCAAACTGTGGAATGAATATACTTACTTCTCTTTAACATAATTATAAGCTGCTGGTGGAGTTTCATAATACTTTGTGACTGGAATTCTTTAAGTTGAAGTTAATTTAGATTTGATAAAAGCTGAAGCTCAGTTTAGACTTTTCTTTTAGGATAACAATAAATTCCGTAAAGCATTTACGTGAATGATTTTGGGATAGAAAATTCTTAATGCATTTAATCTGGTAGAAGTTAACTATATTCTGAGAACGATCTTGACAAACAATTACAAGGGGTATAGTTCTTTACAAAAATTCTTAAAAAGTAGCGTTGCGCTACATACCTAATTTTCCATCAAAATTACATAACTATATTCTGAGAACGATCTTGACAAACAATTACAAGGGGCATAGTTCTTTACAAAAATTCTTAAAAACTAGCATTGCGCTACATATAGCGAGTGGCTGGCGAGCACACCGCTTCTTTCAAAGTGTTAATTCATACCTCGCTTACAGCGACCTCCTCTCATGTCTCGCTAGCTACGACTGCCTCGTCTCACATCTTACTCGCAACTGCTCGCTTCCAACGCTCAATGCTACAAAAGTGCGGTCTCGCCGCCAACAATGGTTTTTGGTGCAGACAATCCCTGCTACCATTACAGATGTATTACTGCGCGCTGTTTCCCGCTCTTTCTCAAAATGTATCTATGCGCGGTTTCCCGCTCTTTCTCAATAATACACAATGCAATTTAATTAACAAAACAATTTAAATAAGAAACAGTTCAGATAATTACATGCTAAAACAGTTTAAATACGCCTATTACATAATTACATATGCCGCTACTCGGCTTTCTTAAAATTTTACTACGTTGTTGAGTCATATGGACTCAACATAAGTATAAAATTTGATTATAGAAAATAGTTTGAACAAAGTGTATACACAAATGCTGTCATACGAAATGATTTGTCTATCTCTAATAAAGAGAATATGTAAATAGAAAGGGTTTTAGTAGGAATTGTACATCAAGTAAAATTTGGTTCCCTTAAATTTAACAACAAGAATAAGAGTAAATGTGAAAATCAATATACAGATCATATGAAGCAATTGAAAGTTTACATTATGAAACATTTAATTCAAATTGGCATCTCTTAGTATCACAATTAAGGAAGGTACAAAAGGAATTGGATAGCATGGTCAAAGCACTGGCAACTGTCTGTGAATGCACTCAAAAGTCTGTTCCTTTCCCTCACATAGCACAACACCAGGTTTCACCATGTGGTTCCATCATCGCCTTGCTCCATAGTTTTAGTGTACCCAAACACTAAGTACGTCGTCGAATAGCCTGAGTTGCCGCAGCCACATCAGGATTAAGTTCCATCTCCAATGGTCCATTAAGGTTGGTGGTGTGCATCTTGGTATGCAAACACCTATTGTCGTACATCATACTGTGGTGTGTATCTAGGTATGCAGGCACCAATTGACATACATCGGGCTGTGGTGTGCATCTAGGTATGCAAACACCTCGTCGAGAACATCATTGGTTGAAGTCACGTGTTTCACAATTCACTGATTCTGTGCTCAATAACCATGGGGATGCACAGGAATTAAGGTACGGGTAAAATTGTTTTGGCAATGGGTTCACGGACATTGTTGGTACCATAATTTGACTACCAAATAATTTTCCCTATGACAAAATATGTTGTGTCGTAATTTGTAACAATATGTAGTTTTAATTTAAGAATTCTTCCAGAAAATTATTCCCATATATAAAAGACATAAAAGTTCCTACTTATTCAGTATTTGATAGTATACAGATTTGTTATAGACAAGTACATTATTACTTATTCTGTATTTACATATCTTAGTTTCTTACATCATTAATTATAAATTTTGTTGACAATGCATTTCTTGACTTACTGTCCTAAAATTTTATCTTCCATTCAGGGGTGTAGTCGTCAGTTATGAGTCGTCAAATGTCAGGTCATAATATACAATAAAATTACTGTCATAAAATTATTTAAAGTATTCTTTTGCAGCTGAAAATTAAGGTAAACATTATTCTGATTAGACATTGTAATGTGTGGTCCCCATCCATAGTGTTGCAATGTGTCACATGCTAGCAAAATTATTTCTTAACATTATACATTTCTTATATACTAACATAACATACACATTCTTCTTCTGCGTCTGTGTCAACTCTCTGCATAACCTGTTATAAACATTCAGCATTAATTAACGTCAGCGCACGGCATGACTTATTATAAAACATTCAGTATTAATTATCGTCAGTGCACGGCATGACTTCAATAAACATCTTCTGGTACTTCTCGTCCGCTCCTGGCATGACCTATAAAACACTTTATCATAATATTAACTGCTGCAAAATCACGTCAGCTCCCGGCATGACCTATAAAATTTCTGTAATGACAATTAGCGTCAGCTATCTGCGTGACCTAAAGATTCACATCCTTATTCTAACTAAAACTACGTTTCATTTTGATGACGTGTGACAACAATGCTGCGTTCTGGAATAAAGAGTACATGTTAATGTTACCACTAAAATAATTGATTAATGAACGATCTATATTATCAGTTTAGCTATTGCAAAAATCGACATTTTCTTAAGTAATTATGTCACGTTATAAAAAAAATTTCTTTCATTTATGAGCTCTCAGTGCACAAATTCATACGTCGTGTCGTTGTCTGCATGTTCTCTTTAAGTTAGGAAATGTTTCTCGTGTTTTTATTTGTCTTGGCTGGCGTAGCATCATTAAGTACTGCTGTGTTCTTTAAGGTACGGTGAAATATTAGGGGCCCGCTGCGTGTCGCGGCTTTGTTTGTTACTGAAGCGCGCTGAAACTACCATTGTTGCATACTTACGTGTCACGCCGTCCTTTCGTCAGCTGAAATGCAAAAATGTAAGCCAAGAAATGTTTCACGTTGGATACATGATGATTCCCTAATGATTTCTTCTTACGTAGCGTTTCCACAAGCACTACATTAGCGTGTGGAATATTACGAACTCTGTAAGGGCCTGCATACAGAAGTTCGAATTTACGGCATCTGTGCTTACCTTTGTTGGAAAGAAAATGAGTGCGTATCAGTACTTTGTCGCCAATCTCGTACTTCTGTAGTCGACTTACCTGCTTCTGTTGTTTCTTCCGCCGACCTGCAGCTCTTTTAGTGTTTGCTAATGCTGTGTTTATTATTTCACAATGTCGAAGCCTACGCGTCTTAGGAAAAGTAATTAGTTCGGTAATTTTGTTCGGTGGGTCTTTATTTGTCAGTATTACGCTTGGTGATAGCATCGTAGATTCATTGGGTATTGCATTTATCACTTCTTGAAACTGTAAAATATATTTATCCCATGTTGTATGTCTTTTATGACAATAAATTCTGCATAACTTCCCGATCTCTTTCATTATTCTTTCTGATGGGTTGGAAGAACTGTGATATCTTGATATGTAAATGGGTGTTATGTTCTTACTTTCTAACATTTTCTTCCATACGTCTGACCTAAACTGCGGACCGTTATCCGAAATAACCTTCTGTACACGTCCTACTACTGATAGAAAATCTCTTACAAACGCTCTTGATACTGTTCTTGCTGTTGCTTTCCTTAGTGGAGAAAATGTTACAAATTTGGATGTTAGTTCTACAGCTACAAAAATATAACTATAACCATTATTTGTTCTGGGGATTGGACCGAAAAGATCCACTGCTGCCATGTGTCTTAACTTACCCGGTATGATGGGATACAATGGTGGAATGTGTGACACTGTTGATGATTTAGCTTTTTGACATATCTTGCATGATGCTATTACTTTTCTTATGTGTTTTTCCATGTTATTAAAGTGGCAATTTTGTCGCAGAATCAGAAAGCATTTCCTCGCTCCGTAGTGTCCATAACTTAGATGTGTATACCATATCAGTTTATTTACGATCCCTTCCGGAATGCATAAAAGCCAATTATTACCGTCTCGGTATGATCGAATAAAGAGTATATTTTGATGTACAGTGTAATGAAGTCTGACTTTAGCGTTACTTCTGTCTTTCCAAAGCGTTACAATCTCTTTCAGTGTTTCATCTTTCTGCTGTTCTCTCTCTATATCCTGTAATGCTGCTGATATAAAGTTTTCGAAAGCTACTTGTTTAATATACATAATACTATGGTTGTTGTAGCAAAAGGTATTTTCTTTCTCCATGCGTTTATTGTGAATGGACCTCGACAATGCGTCGGCAACAGTATTCTGCGTGCCTGGAATGTGTATAATGGTAAAATCAAACTCTTGTAAGTATAATTTCCAGCGGCTTAATCTATCGTGCGTAAGTTTGGCTGACAATAAAAACTGGATTGCTCGGTGATCGGTATATATTGTTGTATGTCGGCCATATAGAAAATGACGGAATCGCTTAAAAGCGTAAATTACACATAGTGTCTCTAATTCTGTTACAGAATAATTGCGCTCTGCTGGAGAAAGTATCCTGCTTGCAAAAGCAATGTGTTTCACGACTGTCTTATCTTCTTCCTTTATTTCTTGGAAAATATGTACTCCTAGTGCTGTGGTTGAACTATCTGTTGCAACGGAAAAGTTTTGTGTTGGGTCAGGGTGTGATAACAAAGGTGCTTTTAATAATGCTTCTTTCAAGTTCTCGAATTCAGCTTCAACGTCTTCATTCCATGACCAAAGTGTGTTTTTACTTGTAAGCTGGTATAGCAAGGGCGTGTCTAATGCTTTGTAGTGGATACATTTTCTAAAATAATTGATAAGACCTAAAAAGCTCCGAAGTTCCTTTTTGTTTGTTGGCACGTCGATGTCTTTCAGTGCTTGCAATTTGTCAGGGTCTGGTGCGATACCTGTTTGTGAGATAATGTGCCCTAGAAATTTTATTGACGCTTTACCAAATTCAGATTTACGCAAGTTTATAGTTATACCATTCTGCTCGAATGTATTCAGTAATTGTTGAAGAGTATGATTGTGTTGTTCCCAGTTTTCTGCTGCAATTAAAATGTCATCGACATATGTAGTAATTTTGTTTTTCAGATCTTGTGGTAGAATAGCATTCATGCCTCGTATAAAGGCGGCAGACGAAATCGTTAGTCCAAACGGAAGTTTACAAAATTGATAGCATTCCCCAAAGCAAAGGAATGCCGTATATTTTCGGCAATTTGGGTGTAGTTGGATTTGCCAAAACCCTGATTTGAGGTCGAGTGTAGTATAAATGCAGGTGCCATGAAATTTTTGCAGTAACTCTTCTAACGTCTGTGGTCGGTCGGTTTCTGTAATGATTATTTTATTAACTTGACGTGAATCTAAAACTAAACGTAGTGATCCATCCTTCTTTTCAACAATGTGTAGTGGATTTATATATTGGCTGGCTGCTGGTTCTATTATTCCTTGATCGATCATTGCTCGTAATTCTTTCTTAACTGCTTCTGTGTGTATGTGTGGGATTGGATAATGCTTTGCTTTGAAAGTCTCGTGTGGTTTCACCTGAAATTCGTACATAAATCCTGTCATTGTTCCTGGAACATTGGCAAAAACTGCTTTGTGTTGTACCAGAATATTTTCAAGTTCTGTGCGTTCTGCGTCGCATTTTGCTACACTATTGTCCACCTTGCGTGTAATTGTCTCGAACATATTGTACTCCTGTTCCTCTACCAAGTCATTATTAAGTGTGTTCGTGTATAGTGCGATATAACAATCGTTATCTTGAGAATCAGTAATAATCTCGATCCTGTGCATATTTTGTTCTTCGTAGGATACTGTGTTTTGAAATCTTACGATCACTTCCCTGTTTTCCTTTTGTAGTGTGAGGTATGACGATTTGAAGTCAATCTTCGCTTCGTACTGAACAAGAAAATTTATTCCTAATATCATGTCTGTTGTTAAATTCGGAACTATCCAACAAGCACTGTGGAACGTTTCCCCTGCAAAAACAAATGTTAATTGTGTCTGTCTTTTAACTTCAATGCCTTTTCCTGCAAAAGCTCCCTTGACCTTTTTCAGCTGCAAAGGAATCCTTTAAATAATTTTATGACAGTAATTTTATTGTATATTATGACCTGACATTTGACGACTCATAACTGACGACTACACCCCTGAATGGAAGATAAAATTTTAGGACAGTAAGTCAAGAAATGCATTGTCAACAAAATTTATAATTAATGATGTAAGAAACTAAGATATGTAAATACAGAATAAGTAATAATGTACTTGTCTATAACAAATCTGTATACTATCAAATACTGAATAAGTAGGAACTTTTATGTCTTTTATATATGGGAATAATTTTCTGGAAGAATTCTTAAATTAAAACTACATATTGTTACAAATTACGACACAACATATTTTGTCATAGGGAAAATTATTTGGTAGTCAAATTATGGTACCAACAATGTCCGTGAACCCATTGCCAAAACAATTTTACCCGTACCTTAATTCCTGTGCATCCCCATGGTTATTGAGCACAGAATCAGTGAATTGTGAAACACGTGACTTCAACCAATGATGTTCTCGACGAGGTGTTTGCATACCTAGATGCACACCACAGCCCGATGTATGTCAATTGGTGCCTGCATACCTAGATACACACCACAGTATGATGTACGACAATAGGTGTTTGCATACCAAGATGCACACCACCAACCTTAATGGACCATTGGAGATGGAACTTAATCCTGATGTGGCTGCGGCAACTCAGGCTATTCGACGACGTATTTAGTGTTTGGGTACACTAAAACTATGGAGCAAGGCGATGATGGAACCACATGGCGAAACCTGGTGTTGTGCTATGTGAGGGAAAGGAACAGACTTTTGAGTGCATTCACAGACAGTTGCCAGTGCTTTGACCATGCTATCCAATTCCTTTTGTACCTTCCTTAATTGTGGTACTAAGAGATGCCAATTTGAATTAAATGTTTCATAATGTAAACTTTCAATTGCTTCATATGATCTGTATATTGATTTTCACATTTACTCTTATTCTTGTTGTTAAATTTAAGGGAACCAAATTTTACTTGATGTACAATTCCTACTAAAACCCTTTCTATTTACATATTCTCTTTATTAGAGATAGACAAATCATTTCGTATGACAGCATTTGTGTATACACTTTGTTCAAACTATTTTCTATAATCAAATTTTATACTTATGTTGAGTCCATATGACTCAACAACGTAGTAAAATTTTAAGAAAGCCGAGTAGCGGCATATGTAATTATGTAATAGGCGTATTTAAACTGTTTTAGCATGTAATTATCTGAACTGTTTCTTATTTAAATTGTTTTGTTAATTAAATTGCATTGTGTATTATTGAGAAAGAGCGGGAAACCGCGCATAGATACATTTTGAGAATGAGCGGGAAACAGCGCGCAGTAATACATCTGTAATGGTAGCAGGGATTGTCTGAACCAAAAACCATTGTTGGCGGCGAGACCGCACTTTTGTAGCATTGAGCGTTGGAAACGGGCAGTTTGCGAGTAAGATGTGAGACGAGGCAGTCGTAGCTAGCGAGACATGAGAGGAGGTCGCTGTAAGCGAGGTATGAATTAACACTTTGAAAGAAGCGGTGTGTTCGCCAGCCACTCGCTATATGTAGCGCAATGCTAGTTTTTAAGAATTTTTGTAATGAACTATGCCCCTTGTAATTGTTTGTCAAGATCGTTCTCAGAATATAGTTATGTAATTTTGATGGAAAATTAGGTATGTAGCGCAACGCTACTTTTTAAGAATTTTTGTAAAGAACTATACCCCTTGTAATTGTTTGTCAAGATCGTTCTCAGAATATAGTTAACTTCTACCAGATTAAATGCATTAACAATTTTCTATCCCAAAATCATTCACGTAAATGCTTTACGGAATTTATTGTTATCTTAAAAGAAAAGTCTAAACTGAGCTTCAGCTTTTATCAAATCTAAATTAACTGCAACTTAAAGAATTCCAGTCACAAAGTATTATGAAACTCCACCAGCAGCTTATAATTATGTTAAAGAGAAGTAAGTATATTCATTCCACAGTTTGCTGTAGCAGTCAGATGGCGATCCAGTATAAATAATTAAAGGTAAGAATCAGTCTTAATAATTTCAGGTAACGACTGAGGGCCACGGAGACAACACATTTTATGTTTCGTCGTAATAATCAGCAGGTAGTCTTGACAGAGCAGCAGTTAAAAGATTTTAAGAGACGCAGCGTTCAGTCAGCAAGCAAACGTTCATCCAATATTAGACGGGAAGGTTTCACAAGTATCATAGAAAACAACTGTATATACTCGCATTGCACATCGCGCATTATATGCTGGGAAGCATTTTTGTGAAAACAGTGAAGATATCGCTCTGCAATGCACATCCCAAATACGGCATATGTAGTTTGGTTTAGGACAGTCTCATCATTATCCTGATAGTGAGAGATTGCAGAGCAGACGATCTATCCATGTGCACAGGTATGCTCATAAATTTAATTACCATCATAGCTCACATTCATGTAAGGCGCAGTGATTGTCCGAGTGTCTTTGTGAAAATACTAGTATTCGTTTTGGGCCTTAGTAACAATAAAAGTTTTTAGTAAAGTTCTATCTTATGAGTTTTCAAGCAGTTTTATCAGAAAGTCAGATGTGTTAAATTTTATGTTCTTTGTAATTAAAATAATAGTTCTGGTACAGAGATTGCAAGATTCAAGAAAGAGATTGTTTTAATTATGGCCAACATTTTTGTCCGAATCACTTCTTTTCTAGTCAGATAGCATATGTAAATTTAATTAGAAATGGACTCCTTTATTGCAGACGAATTGTTTCATTGCTGGCTAGTCTGGATTTCACATCGTCCAGGATTAAGTACATGTATGTACAATCTAAATCTAATTTTAATACAGCTCTGTTATCCTGCACTGAGACATACATATTTCGATATCAAAATAAATTTTCTATGTTTCTCACGTGCCATCCAGATACTTACAAACACGAGTTAAAAGTGCAAGAAATTACTTTCACCTGGGGACCTGTTTTGTCAGGGTGTGTAATTACTTGATTGACTGCCCATTTTCGCCGTCGGATAAAGTTTTCTTTTCTGCTTTGAAAACTGAGTCTGTAGGATGTAATTTGTGACAACAGTCAGCTTCTGTAGTTAAGGATTCAAGATTTGCATCGACAACTGTTGATCAAATTGAGCCACCTGTACCCCTTCCCATGGTAGTGGCGAAGTTGGGAACAATGATTTTTTGCAAAGTAGACTGAAGGAATTGTCACAGCAAATAATGAACAGGACTGAGTATTTGAAGAAAGTGGTAGGTGAATGGACCAAAAAAAAATGAAGGAGAATTAGGGGACTGTGCCAAACAAATTAATAGAATAATGTACAGAGTAATTTTACGTTGACTTAAAAGAGAAAATTGAAAAGGTTAAGCAAGATAGATGAGAATAGTTTAACCCTGTCATGAATAAGGCACATGTGGCAAATGCTTCGTTTGTCGATACAGAAAATTCCTCCATTCATACCATAGAAATTATACATTGTGAACCGATTAGTGAAAAGAATGAACAGTGTGAGCCTATTAATAATCAGCATCAAGAACAGATGTCAATTGAAACCAACCATAATCCCGTTAATATAGAGACTGTTGAGGACCAAGCACTAAACTTATAGGAAATCAGTGTTTTTGACTGGGCAACTAATTACAAGCCTTAGTCAGATAATGTCAGGGAATGTGAAACAGATGTATAGCCACAAGCAGTAGGGAACATAAGTAATTATAAATTAGTGGATTTTGTTGACACTTTCCTAGGAAAAATATTTTGTGACCTGAATTCAGAGGTGAGACAAATAAATGTTGTCCACTTTAATTATATTAGAGATACCTTATTGGAAGAGAAGGCAGAAAATCAGAACCTCTTAATGTATCCTATAGTATCATTTTGTGCTGGAAAAGTTTCTTTATCAGCAATTTTGTTCTGCAATAGTACTATTTCGGTTATCAGTGGGGCAGCTTTCAGCAGATGACGGGGATTAATTGTTTGTCGAACATACATATTGCAACGAAGCAAAACCAAGGATGTTTTTACTGCTAAAATTGTAGAGGTCAAGAAACAGACTCGTTTAGATGTTATTTGCTGTCATCAGTTCTCTGTCAGCTTCTTAATTGTGCCCATTCTTAGTGCACAGGTGATTTTAGATGTCGGTTTCTTGACGGAATGAGAGGCTATCCAAAACATTAATGACGCTAAGGTGAAAGCTGAAGTCGATAAGAGGTTGGTCTACTTGCACTTCGATAACTGGATTTCAAATGAAGAAGAGACATAAACTTTTAAAAATTCTTATCTTCGTCAAAATCACAACCTCCCCCTGAAGCTATCAGTCATACGTCAGCACTTTTCAGGAGATAGAACAGTCATTTTACATCTGTGAAGTTGTTTGTGATAAAGTAGGCAATGTAGAGGATGCTTCTGAAGTGAATAGGCAAAATTTGAACGATACTTTATAGTCACAATCTGATGTCTTTGTCAAGAAACCTGGCATCATACAAAATTATTTATATGAATGTAAAGTCAAGGAACATACGAAGTTTTTTGTTCCTCCTTATGTTGTGCCAATGGTATACAGAAAAAGAGTAAAAATGAGATCCAAGGTAGGTAGAGGATCCATCTCTGTATGATAGGTACATCAGGTGGCGACTGATGCCTCCTCGAGTTGGGTGCTACTGCTCCTTGTTTTAATTCATGGTGTGCTCTAATTCTTCTACTGTTCTAATTCGGAACATGTGTAAATAACTCTCTCCTACTATCCTAGTGCAAGTATAGTGAAGTAGGTTTTCAAAATGACTGACCTTCCACAACAAAAAGTTATTTACCTAATTGTTGATAAATATAAATTTTGGTTCCAAATGAAATAGGGGTAGTCAGAATCAAAAAGGGGTAATGCAGGAGAAGGTTTGGTAATGAATGAAAAAGAGGAGCGCTGCTAAGCTACTACAAAAGTCATAGTGAACAAATCATTGCAGCCAAGACAGATACGAAGCCCGTGCCTACCAAGGTAGTACATGTGCCAACGAGCTCTGCAGATGCCGAAGAGACTGAAGAAATGTAAGATGTAATAAAAGAACTCATTCAGATAGTGAAGCAAGACCAAAATTTACTAGTCATACGGGACTGGTACTCGATAGTAGGAAAAGGAAGAGAAGGAAAAGCAGTAGGTGAATATGGACTGGGGCTAAGGAATAAAAGAGGATGCTGCCTGGTAGAATCTTAGAGACGCGCTCCTGCCGTCGCTGCGGAAGGAGCTCTCGGCCGGTGATGGCCGGTGCAACGGTAGCTATTGGGGTTTAGGCATCGCTGACCGCTCTGCTCTACAGAGAGTTCCCTTTCGAAGTGCCAGTAGCGCTCGGTGGATCGGCGGAAGGTTGAGCTTGCTCCCTTTCGTCGAAAAGACGCGTAGCTCGCGGAAAAGCTCACAGTAACTCGTAACCTCGGTTACAAACCTAGCGAGACTATCTCGTTGTGTGCTAGGGTTGATCAGTGCCAGGGGCCCGTTCACGTCGGACCACCCCGCGTACTGCAGGCCACTTCTCTTCCACCGCACCTCCTTTAGGTGCCGCGACACTGCACCAACGGCGCACGCTAGGTCGTAGGACATTCCCCCCTCTTCTGTAGGACCTACCTATAGCCTTTTCTTGTCAGAAAAAGCATAATTGTCGTGCTCGCCCAAACCAAATGAAGCTCCTAAACACGAAGATGGCAGATTCCGCCGGTGTTTCCCCCGCCCTAACCCGCAGCAAGGCTGCAGCTAAAGAGGCGCTGGAGTCGGCTGTTCCCGTCGACGTCAGCGTCCCGCTTGCCGCCGTTGAGGATGTGTTGGCCGACAAGGATCGGTAGATCGCTGCGCAAGCGCACGAACTGCTGAGCCAGCGTCGACTGATAACCGACCTCTGCGGCCCAAGTGATTCCCCCACGCGGACAAGCACACTCCATATAACTTTACATTCACCTGCAACTGGTGACTCTTGCACCACTATCCCACTCCAACGACGGAGCCAGCAGCTGCAGATGCGGACACCGAAAAACACTACACTGGGCCCTGGCAGATGGAGGGCCCACGCCGCAAACAGAAAAACACTACACAAATAAGCGAGCAACCACACTCGCAAGGTAGCCGAAAGGCGCTGCTACCTACACCAACACCTGCACTTCCGGTAAGGAACACCAACACAACAACAATCACGACCCGACCTGCAGTCAGCAACACCACACAAGAACCAACCGCAGCTACGCCCGCACAGCAGAAGACTGGTTTTCCCCCAGTCGTAATACAGAACTACGGGGACCTCAGCGTCCTCAACACAACATTTGCGGAAAGGCACTCACCTTGCATGCTACACACGAAGTGCTCTGGGATAGGGCCTCACTGTACGTATCTAGTAGCACTGAATACAAAGATCTCCTTATCTTCTTCAAAGAAAAGGGGATCGAGCATTATACGTACAGGACCGAAGAAGAACGGACACAGCAGTACGTGGTAAAGGGAGTGGATCCCAGCACCCCAAACAACACAGTACAAGCGGCGCTCAACTTCCTAGGTTTTGACTGCAAAAGTGCTTCTAGGATGACAAGCTACCGCTCTCACCACCGTCTACCACACTACCTGGTCGAGATGCCGACACGGCCGCCTCCCGCGGCCTTCTGCAGATAAGAAGCTTTCTGCGGATGGACGTATGGGTAGAAATATACGAACTGCCATAGGTCCCGCAACAATGTAACAACTGCCAGCGGTTCGGTCATTCGGCCCACCGCTGCGGCCTGACACCCCGTTGCCGCGGATGCGCTGGCAAACACGCACCCAACGCATGTACACTCATCCAAGAAAACATACGCCGTTGCGCCAACTGTGGCCAAGGTTATGCGGCTAACGACAGGGGCTGCAACGTATACAGAGAGGCGCAGAGGCGGAAAAATCAAAAGTCAAAGCCACTCAACGTCATGACACGTCCACGGCCCGCACCTAACCCTGTAAGGAACGGAGTGTCGTTCGCCATGGCTACACGCCCTGGAGGAGCGGAGCAGGCCGCGGAGCCTCTGCGCCCAGCACACTCACCTAAAATAACCGCTGCGACAACAACACAGTCGTCTCAGCCAACACACGACACTGCAACCACACCGGTACCAACACCAGCCCCCTAAAACAACACAACCCCGCCCCCTGAAGCCACTGCCTGCGAACCCACACATGACACACAGGAAAACACACACACAAACAACCCCAGAACCTAAAGCCCAGAGAAGGCGTAGGCGTACACGCGGAAACAGGAACGGAAACACACGTGCACCACAACAAAACACCCAGCGACAACATAACAATGACACACAGACACACTGTCAGCAAGCCAGCAACTCCAGCACACACACCACGCCATCCCCCACCTCATCTGACACACAGGCACCTCAAAATGTTACACGTAACAGCATCACATGCGCCAGCCGACACATAACGCCAACACCCGCACCAGCGGCCGCCAACACCACAACTGAGCCACAGGCCGACACACACAACACCAACACAACATTTGAGGGTTTATTGGAAACAATATTCCCCGATCACACGATCGCTCAGATCTTTAACAAGATCATGGCGGCCGTCGCCACACTCTTCACACAGCTCATGTCTGCTCAAACTGGGCAGTACTGGGCCGCCATAAAAACTGAAATCACCACACTGTTTACACCCATACATGGATAACACGCCACATCCCGCCCCCAACGCAAACAACCGAACACTAACACGGATCCTGTTCTGGAATGCAGACGGGATCAACAATAAAAGGGCGGAATTTGCCGCGCTCATGGAGCGTAAGGGCATCCTTATCGCACTACTGTGCGAAACTAAGCTCAAACCACGCAACCAACCAAACTTCACCAGCTACTGCGTCTATCGCACCGACCGAACGGACGGCTCTGGTCATGGTGGAACAGCCATCATCATACACAAAGATATAGAACACACAAACATATTACTCCCTGAACTTGGAAAACTAGAGGCGACAGCCGTCAGGGTCAAGTTCAACGGAGCCTACACTACACTGGTGTCAGTTTACAACAGCCATCAAAACATTATAACACGCGACATCAGCACAATACTCAACATATCACCTCGCGTAATAGCCGCTGGAGATCTTAACGCAAAACACCCGGACTGGAACTCACGAATACGAAACTCCAACGGCAAGAAACTATACGAACACTCACTAGGACGGAACTACATCACACTAGAGCCGACCGAACCGACGCACATTCCCTACCGGAGGGGACACAGGCCAGACGTGTTAGACATGACCCTCATCAAGGGGCATAACAACGACACTCAACGTTGCTGTTGAAAACAATCTGCCCTCAAATCACCAACCCATTGAACTGTACATTGAAGAAACACTGCAGCACATGGAACAACGCAGGATGTTAGACTACAGGCGCACGAATTGGACCCAGTTCAAGGAAACGCTTTACAGTCGCATCCCACCCACCCATGCGATTAACGAGACAGCCCAAATTGACGAGGCAGTTGAAACCCTCACCGGTGCCGTCCAGGACGCAATAGCCGACACCATACCAATCCGCACGCCACAACATCACAGTGCAGCCCTGCCCCAGGAAATCCTGGGCCTAATCTCAATGAGGAACCGCCTCAGGAGACATTGGCAGCGTACCGGGTGCCAGCACTTCAAACAGCACATTAACAGGCTCCAGGGTATAACCCGGTATAAAATACAAACATTCAAAACACAACAGTGGGACCAGAAACTCGCAGGGCTGGACACCCCGCGACCTGGTGTGTGGCAGCTGGCCCGACACTTCACCAGGGGGAAACTGTACACCCCCAAGCTACAAGGGCCCGACGGACCAGCATATTCTGCGGAAGAAAAAGTGGAACTGATGGCCCTCACACTCGCAGTGTCATTCACACCGAACCTGGATCCCTCAGACCCAGCGTTCACACTTGCTACGGACCAGGAGGTCACACGCATCGTGACCCAACCAGCGCGCAACAACATCCGACAAGCTAGTACAGCAGAGATCAAATGGGCCATCATGCATACCACCGCTAGGAAGGCCCCTGGTCACGATGGCATTCAAAACCGTGTCTTCCAGGAGTTCACGGACAAAGCTGTAGAATACTTAACACACATAACGAGTGCCACACTCAAGCAACAACACTTCCCCGCCTTTTGGAAGACGGACAAGGTCCTGATGTTCAGGAAGCCGGGGAAAGACCCTCCCACAAAATTACCGACCCATCAGTCTGGTGCGCGCTCAGCAAGATCGTTGAGAAGGTAATACTTAAACGACTCACCAGGCACTGCATCACAAATGACATCGTGAGACCGGAGCAATTCGGTTTCAGGAATCACCACTCAACAACACAACAACTCCTCCGCGTCGTTGAATACATAACACACGGATACAACACAAACAAGGCAACTGGGGCGGTGTTCCTGGACATCGAAAAGGCTTTCGATCGTCTATGACACAACGGCCTAATACGCAAACTTAGTGACGCAGGGTTCCCCGACTGGCTCGTACGTCTCATACACTCACATCTCACGGACAGGAGTTTCAACACCGACTGCTGGGCAAACAATCGACACTAAATGGTATACAGGCAGGACTACCCCAAGGAAGTATCCTAGGGCCCTTACTGTTTAACCTCTACATTAACGACATCCCAGCTACACATAACACGACGGTAGCAATCTACGCGGGTGACACTGCCATCCTCGCGCAAGATTGGAAGCCGTCTAACATTAACTCACCACTACAGACTGCACTCAGAACGGCGCAGCCTTGGCTTGTGAAATGGTGTATTAGAGTAAACGTCGACAAGTGCGAGGCCGTCCTGTTCACTAGAAGACCGAAGCAACCGCGCAAACACCAGTACTGCAACCCAATAACACTACACACACGCCCAATACGTTTCCGCGAGATGGTCAAATACCGCAGTGTCTGGCTGGACAGGAAACTACTCTGGGGGGACCACATCCAACACGTGACCAACAAAGCTAACGCGAGGCTCAAACAACTCAGCCCTATGTTTAACAGGCGTAGCACACTGAACAGGAGAGTGTCTAGGTCCATGTACATGACACTTATTAGACCCCTGATGACGTACGCAGCCCCAGTCTGGGGATACGCTGCGCTAACTCGCCTGCGCCGTCTGCAGCTCATACAGAACAAAATGCTCGAAATCATAAGCAACGCTCCGCGCTACACACGCATAGTGGACCTTCACCGGGAATACTGGCTAGATACCATCTTGCAGGTATTCCAAAAACTCTCCACACGACTGTACAATAACACGAGACACTCGCACAACCCGGTTATTCTTTCTCTGGGTAACTACGACCACAACCATAGATGGAAGCATAACAGACCAATGACATTACTGGCTAGGAACTAAACTTCTATGGTCCATAGAAAGCTAACACGACAGTACTGGAGACCCCCTGCAACACAGTTATTACTGGGAACCCAGATGTGCAAGCAGCCGAAAATCAGGCAACCGCATGGAAATCGTACTGTACACAGCACGCAAACCAGCCACACACACCCCCTACACCGTCTGTGAGCCGATCTATGACTGATCGCCCACTAATCTACAACGATCTTCAACTGTTGCAGGGACGCAGCAACCGCAGTAAGCGCCGCAACAACCTCCAACAACGACAAAGGTAACGATGCACGATACCTCGAACTAACACAACCACACCTTGCATGCACTGTCGCAGATAGCAAGCCGCTAGTGCCCTTACTACCCGTCCTACTGCCACAGAGTTTTTTTTCCCTAGGTACTTTTTTTCCTCTGCCCTTACAACCGCTACCCTTCAATCGTTTTCGACCACTTCTATCTCCCGATGGACCATGTTAATGAGTAATCTTACCCAGACGCATGGACAACATCACAACCCGCATCCTGTGACGCCTGATTCAAAAAACTAACATATTTACGGAGGTGACAGTAGAACTTTTGGTTTGGTCACCACGTTGGTGTGAGAGTGGAGGGGCCCCATCCTTTATGTTAAAGGTAGAATCATACACAGAGCATAACTTAATCTTAGCTAACACATGGCGGAAGAGTCATGAAAGAAATTTGTATACGTGGAAGGGGCCTGGAGACACTGGAAGGTTTCAGATAGTTTATATATTGGTAAGACAGACATTTAGGAACCAGATTTTAAATTGTCAGACTTTTCACAGGCAGATGCGGACTCTGACCAAAATCTAGTGGTTATGGAATGTAGATTAAAATTGAAGAAACAGCAAAACGGAGAGAATTTAAAAAGATGGGATCTGGATAATCTGAAAGAAGCACAGGTAGTAGAGAACGATTGACAAGCAGGCGGGGAAAGAAATACAGTTGAAGAAGGTACAGTAGCTTTAAGAGATGAAATAATGACGACAGCAGAGGATCAAGTAGATAAAAAAACGTGGGCTAGTAGAAATCCTTGGGTAACAGAAGACATATTGTATTTAATTGATGAAACGAGAAAATATAAAAATGTGGTCAATTAAGCAGGCAAAAAGGAATACGAACGTCTCAAAAATGCGATTGACAGGGAGTGCAAAATGGCTAAACGGAGATCGGTAAAGGAGAAATGTAATGATGTAAAGGCATAGTGGTAAGATAGATACTGCCTACAAGAAAATGAAACAGACCTTTGGAGAAAAGAGAACCGCTTGCATGGGTATCAAGGGCTCATATGGAAAACCAGTACTAAGCAAAGAAGGCAAGCAGAGAGCTGGAAGGAGTCTGTATACGGTCTGTACTAGGGCGATGTACATGAGGGCAAGATTGTAAAGATGTAAGAGGGCGTATATGAAGATGAAATGGGAGATATGATACTGCGTGAAGAGTTCCACAGAGCACTGAAAGACCTAAGTCGAAACAAAGCAATGGGAGGGGACAACATTAAATTACAACTACTGATAACCTTCAGAGAGTCAGCCATGACAAAACTCTACCATCAGGTGAGCAAGATGTCTGAGACAGGCAAAATACCCTCAGATTTCAAGAAGCATATAATAGTTCCAATCACAGGGAAAGAAGGTGTTGACAAGTGTGACAATTACCGTACTGTGAGTTTAATAAGCCATGGCTGCAAATTACTGACATGAATTCTTTACGGACGAATAGAAAAAGTGTTAGAAGCCGACATTGGGAATGATCAGTTTGGATTCGGTAGAAATGCTGAAACACGTGAGGCAATACTGATTCTACGACTCATATTAGAAGATAGATTAAGGAAAAGAAAACCTACGTTCCTAGCATTCTACAGTAAGGTGCAAAGCATTATGAAAGCGTTTGACAATGTTGACTGGAATACTGTCATTCAAATTCTGAAGGTGGCAGGCGTCAAATATAGTTAGCAAAAGGCTATTTACAATTTGTACGGAAACCAGATGGCGGTTGTAAATGTCGAGGAACAGTGCTTGGCAATGGAGTGAGAAAGGGTTGTAGCCTATTCCCCTATGTTATTCAATCTATATAATGAGCAAGCAGTAAAGGAAACCAAAGAACAATTTAAGTAGGAATTGAAATGCATGGAGAAGAAATGAAACCTTTCAAGTTTGCTGATGACATTGTAATTCTGTCAGAGACAGCAAAGGACCTGGAAGAGCAGTTGAATAGAGTTGACAGTGTATTGAAAGGAAGTTATAAGATGGACAGCAACAAAAGCGAAACGAGGATAATGGAATGTAGTCGAATTAAATCAGGTGATGCTGAGGGAATTATATTAGCAAATCAGTCACTTAAAGTAGTAGTTGAGTTTTGATATTTGGTGAGCAAAATAACTGATGGTCGTCGAAGTAGAGGGGATATAAAATGTGAACAGGCAATAGCAAGAAAAGCGTTTCTGAAGAAGAGAAGATAGACAATATCGAATATATATTTAAGCGTCAGAAAGTATTTTCTGAGAGTATTTGTATGGAGTGTTGCCATGTATGGAAGTGAAACGTAGACGATAAATAGTTTAGATAAGAAAACAACAGAAGCTTTCGAAATGTGGTGCAACAGAAGAATGCTGAAGATTAGATAAGTAGATCACATAGCTAATGAAGAGGTACTGAATAGAATTGTGAAAAAGAGGAATTTGTGCCACAATTTGAGTAGAAGAAGGGGTCGGTTGATAGGACATCTTCTGAGGCATCAAGGTTCCACCAATTTAGTACTGGAGGGCATCATGGAGGGTAAAAATCGTAGATGGAGGCCAAGAGGTGACTACACTAAGTAGATTCAGATGGTTGTCCATCGCAGAGGGTCTGTTAGGCGTCTTCTATGTGCCATGCTGCTCCGTCCGTGACTATGTACACAGCAACTACGGACATTTGACTAACCGCCAAGTGCTGCCCAGTTTGGTAGACGTTAATGCCGCCTTCCATGCACAACATGTTCGTTCGTCTATCCGTTGCCAGTTGGTATGATTATATAGTAAGTGAGACATACAACGGCGAAGCAGCATTTTGTTGCTTTAATTTTGGACACAAGTATTACACTTACAAGTATTTCACTTATAAGTAATGAAACAGAGATTGTGAAAATAGTTTTTACTCCGCCAGCGGGACAACACATCAACGCAACACAGCATCCCGTTGTGAATGGCTGGTGTCGCACCCAGCCTGCCTACAGGACAAAACAGCTTGTTTTATTATTCGGAGATAGAGGAGCACATTTGTATCAAGAAGCTAGTACCCTCCAGAAGACTTGAGATATGATACAAATCAGAATATTTTGCCAATAGCACTCTGCGAGGTACGAAAAATGATGACGTCATTTTAATTCTGCGTACGATAGTCAACGTCGTAAAAATAGCCTGCTACTAACAGCTAAGATTTAGCGCTGAAATCATGGTTCCGTTAATGCTTATCATTTTTATCCCAGGAAATTTAAGATCAGTAAATACTCATATCCGTAATTAACGCAACTAAATATTACCTGTCTCTATTATACACTCCTGGAAATTGCAATAAGTACACCGTGAATTCATTGTCCCAGGAAGGGGAAACTTTATTGACACATTCCTGGGGTCAGATAGATCACATGATTACACTGACAGAACCTCAGGCACATAGACACAGGCACAATGTCGGCACTAGTACAGTGTATATCCACCTTTCGCAGAAATGCAGGCTGCTATTCTCCCATGGAGACGATCGTAGAGGTGCTGGATGTAGTCCTGTGGAACGGCTTGTCATGCCATTTCCACCTGGCGCCTCAGTTGGACCAGCGTTCGTGCTGGACGTGCAGACCGCGTGAGACGACGCTTCATCCAGTCCCAAACATGCTCAAAGGGGGACAGATCCGGAGATCTTGCTGGCCAGGGTAGTTGACTTACACCTTCTAGAGCACGTTGGGAAGCACGGGATACATGCGGACCTGCATTGTCCTGTGGGAACAGCAACTTCCCTTGCCGGTGTAGGAATGGTAGAACGATGGGTTCGATGACCGTTTGGATGTACCGTGCACTATTCAGTGTCCCCTCGACAATCACCAGAGGTGTACGGCCAGTGTAGCAGATCGCTCCCCACACCATGATGCCGGGTGTTGGCCCTGTGTGCTTCGGTCGTATGCAGTCCTGATTGTGGCGCTCACCTGCACGGCGCCAAACACGCATCCGACCATCATTGGCACCAAGGCAGAAGCGACTCTCATCGCTGAAGACGACACGTCTCCATTCGTCCCTCCATTCACCCCTGTCGTGACTCCACTGGAGGCGGGCTGCACGATGTTGGGGCGTGAGCGGAAGACGGCCTAACGGTGTGCGGGACCGTAGCCCAGCTTCATGGAGACGGTTGCGAATGGTCCTCGCCGATACCCCAGGAGCAACAGTGTCCCTAATTTGCTGGGAAGTGGCGGTGCGGTCCCCTACGGCACTGCGTAGGATCCTACGGTCTTGGCGTGCATTCGTGCGTCGCTGCGGTCCGGTCCCAGGTCGACGGGCACGTGCACCTTCCGCCGACCACTGGCGACAACATCAATGTACTGTGGAGACCTCACGCCCCACGTGTTGAGCAATTCGGCGGTACGTCCACCCGGCCTCCTGCATGCCCACTATACGCCCTCGCCCAAAGTCCATCAACTGCACATACGGTTCACGTCCACGCTGTCGCGGCATGCTACCAGTGTTAAAGACTGCGATGGAGCTCCGTATGCCACGGCAAACTGGCAGACACTGACGGTGGCGGTACACAAATGCTGCGCAGCTAGCGCCATTCGACGGCCAACACCGCGGTTCCTGGTGTGTCCGCTGTGCCGTGCGTGTGATCATTGCTTGTACAGCCCTCTCGCAGTGTCCGGAGCAAGTATGGTGGGTCTGACACACCGGTGTCAATGTGTTCTTTTTTCCATTTCCAGGAGTGTAGAATATCCATGGGTGACGTTTATAATTATGCAGTATCACTTGTTAACTCAACAATAGGGTTTCTAACACTCTGGGAACTACACAGAATGTCTTGTGTTTCCATATAACGTCCAGATTTTTTTAAATAATTGAAATAATCCTTCCATGGTAATCGCCTACAACAAGATCCACAGGATCTTAAATGGAAAAGGCAAAACACTATGACCAGTGCTCAACGTGACTCTAGATGCTACCTCATGTCGTTGCGGACACATAACATGGTGACAAAAGTGTTCAAACGGAGAACACACGGACAATTTCACCATAGTGAAGATACCTGCTGCAAATAGGGCAATCTTCTCAGATAATCAACTATGAGAAATGGCGACAATTATTACGCAAAGCCTTATAAAGAGCACCTCAAACCTGGACGTATGTTTACCTGCTACTGTCGTGAGCGTCTACGGAAAAAGGTAGATGAACGAGTTGTTTGGACGTCCATGACTCTTCACAGAATGTACGGTTCGGAGGCTTGTCTACTCTGTAAAGTGGGACAGATGTTGATCTGTGACAGCTGCGCCGAAAGAGGACAACGCTGGTTCACACACATGTGTTTCGGAGCATACGGTTCATCTGACCTTGATAGATAGGGAGATCTGCAGCAGACCAACTGTACGTGTTTACATATGTTGACCCAACGACATCGATATCGCCAGTTACGATCGTAAGGGGCACGGCTTCATTGGAATTTTACTATAGATCAACGGAAACACTCAGTTTTCCGGGTGAATCACCTTTTTACTTCAGTAGGGCTATGGTCGTCTCCACAAACGCCGTCATCGAGGAGAGCGGCGGCTCGAAACGCGCAGTATGACTCGGTAGCAGGCTGGTGGGAGCAGTATAATGCTAAGGAAGGCGTTCCCCTGCGCTTGCATGAGACCTGTGGAAGCAATCGAAGACACGCTGTCAGCTACGAACTGCCTGAATTCTTTCATGCTTGATGTTTTGTCCGTCGGCGATGTAATCTTGCAGAAGTATAATTGGCCACGTCTCGGAGCCGCAACAATGCTACAGTGGTTTTATGAGCGTTATAGTGTACTCAAATTGATGTGGCTGCGACCAAAATCTAACAAGAACTCCTTGCTTCGGATGGAAATCAAACAGGAAGTCATTATTCTCTACAGAATGGGGTGCTGTGCTACCGGAAATATGTTAACAATGACTTGTGGTGTACTTGTATACCCGGAATATGTATCAATGATCTAATATGGCACTTGCCCTTTTCGTGGGGAACGTGTGTATTGAAAAGTGTAGAGCTCTGTTGGCAACATAGTGTCATTTTACGAATATCAAAAGAATAATACAGAATATTATGAGGACATGTGTCGTTTGAGTGGTGTCACCGGCAGACACCACACTTGCTAGGTGGTAGCCTTTAAATCGGTCCGGTAGTATACGTCGGACCCTCGTGTCGCCACTATCAGTGGTTGCAGACCGAGCGCCGCCACACGGCAGGTCTAGAGAGACTTCCTAGCACTCGCCCCAGTTGTACAACCGACTTTGCTAGCAATGGTTCACTGACAAAATACGCTCTCATTTGCCGAGACGATAGTAGCATAGCCTTCAGCTACGTCATTTGCTACGACCTAACAAGGCGCCATATTCAGTTACTATTGATATTGTGAATCATGTACCGACAAGAGCGACGTTCATCATTAATGGATTGAAGTTAAGTGTTCCACCAGCTACGTCAGTTTTTCTAAATTCTAATTTCCTTGTCCTGTTGCAGATCTCACGGCAGCCTGCGTGAGCTGAAACTCGTGCATTTCGGCCTCCTCTAGTAACACGGTGTTGGCTCTCCTGCCAACCACAACACTATGGAACCCTCCTGGGTCACTATTGGGCGCCAACACTGCGTATGCAAATCAGCGGCCCGTTATTTACGCGAATCACATGACATGTGCCACATAGCTTCGCAAACACAGCAACCAACTTTCGGATGCCTTTTACGCGGAATCACAGATGTATTTCGTTCCATAGACCTACAAACAAATTATTAATTAAGTGATCATAATATTTTGCTCATCTGTGTACATTTAACGTTGATCTATAACATAGCCACAGGATATGTGTATTAAGGCTAACTGGTTTCCAGCACTGCCCGCAAATTTTTTTTCCCAAACGATTATTGCTGATACAACATAGTCCCTGTGTAGGGGAAAATGGGAGATTCGTCTCTTAAACCGAAAAACTAAATAGTTTAACTAAGCTGTGTAGTTTTCAATAGCATAAAAATCAGTTTATTGTATGTTATTTTTATTTGCACCTCTTATGCTCATCCTGATTTTAATGTTTGATACCTGCAGTTAACCAGAATGGCATGTTATCAACACAGGGGGTATGTATACAGGAGAGTCATCATTGTTAGGTTATCAATGAAGCTATATTTTTGTAAAGCGTAAAGATGTGTCTAAGATAGCTAAAGTCTATGCACCAGCCTAAGATGCTCTAACAAACGTTGCAGTACACACCATATCCACTATAATCCATGTTTTCCTATAAAATATAAGGTTTCTTTTGATAGCTAGCGAGCTTACGGGAGTTTTTCGATGAACTAATTTTGTACAACGTTCACTTGTAGATATTACGGCTGGGTAGTGTACCATTATCATAGTTGGATGGGGAAGAAGCAACTCACACTTGATCGTATATTAATAACACAGATTACAGTCTTGCTCTGGCTGTCAAATCTGAATATATAATCCACAGATACAAGATAGA
Source organism: Schistocerca gregaria (assembly GCF_023897955.1). Taxonomy (NCBI): domain Eukaryota; kingdom Metazoa; phylum Arthropoda; class Insecta; order Orthoptera; family Acrididae; genus Schistocerca; species Schistocerca gregaria. The sequence continues at coordinate 362,977,419 of NC_064924.1, forward strand.
GTAAAATGATTGGAATAAATTACTGATGAATTGCAGCAGTCATACGGCACCTCCCTTTGTTGAAGTACAAATATCCTGAATCCTGTATAACCATTTCGTTTCAAAATTTTCCTAGATTTTGCAATATTTCTTCATTTTTCCATTTCTGCCATATTTTCCCTTATTGCCCACATTTCTCTGTATTTCATTGTTTCTATACATTTTTCCTTATTTTGCAATTCCCAATCAAGATCGTCATGCTGTTGAATGAAACGGCATCGTCCCATTTTTAAGATTGGTCATGTGTTATTCTGGGGTGAGTCAATCGATGAGTGTTTCAGAACTTCCACGAAGAGTGATGTAGTCTGCCACTTTTCCGAAGTTCGGGAAACAGAGTTCTGGTAAGACCCTCAGCCATTACTCCACACTGATGTATATTCGTATGTGTTTAATCCATTTCATTGGGTGTGCAGCTTCCTCATGCCTCCGACAGACAATGTCAGTAAAAAGTATGCGTTAAAGTGCAGAATACTGTCAGTGGGGATGAATTATGCTTTACAGTGGTACTTGTCGCTTGCTATTGATATTGTACCACCAGTTGAGTGAATACGAAGTCATATATACATCTATACATCTATAATCTGATGAGCATCTTTTTACCTGTAAAACTCTGGGACCTACGATAGTACGAGAGGCGGGATCTGGATTATTGAATTTATTTTCACAACCTGTACGCAAATGATAGCGAGCCCAAATAACATGATGGTGACTAGGAGCACACTGTGCAGAAGGAAGTAAAAGCATAAAATAATTGGAAAAATTTAGTTTTCCAAATTATGTGGTCAGCGGCCCAAACACGTAATTTTTTTGCTATTTTTCAGCGGACAGAATTATCAATGAATTTGGATGAAAATAAGTCCATCTATTTGCCGCCCAACTGAATAAAACAGAACTTAAATGACATTTCTTTCATGCATTCCTCAGTTCCTTTACCAAGAGTGTATACCGAATGGTGCCTCATTGACTGCTCAAGCCAGGAATCGTTATATTAGGAAATATCTACCAAAATAGAAATTTCCACCATTACCGATGTTTCTTCATTGATGATGACTTCGAGTGTCTCCTAGCTCCAGAGGATCGTTTTGGAAGTGACCCCAATGCCTCAAAATCTACCTTCAAAGTACAGTATGCAACATATATGACTGTGTATCAAGTTAGATGCTCTAAATGCTCTTACCTAAACAAATTTGAATCAAATTTCGGGGTTAATCCCGCAATATGGCGGGTCTCTGAGCTCAAAAATTTGTGACAGAAGGTGATAGCTCATTCGCAACAACATCCCATGGTTGACTAGCAATGCATTGTACACGAATGCAATAGACTTATATTTGTAGTCGGCTTCTCGACGGAAAACTCGAAACAATGCAGAGACCTATGTTGTCTAGTGGAAAAGGTCTACAGCAGCTCATAATGCATGCAACTTGAAGTACCAACTGTCAGAAGACATACCCGTATTTGTCCACAATTTGAGCGAGTATGATGCTCACTTTCATCTTTAGCACTTGCTTGACTTATGTCTGGAAGGTGCTTTCCTATTTGGCTACTATTCATCCAAGCATCACTTCAGAAACTTGCTCAGACAATGCATCAGGAGTATACGCACAGAACCACAGTTATATACACCGATGATGCGATTTAAGGTGGAGATGAAGACAGTGTACTTCCGATTGAATACCTTCAATCGATAGAGAGATACCACAGAAAAGAGTTCCTGACGTAACGACATTTTCCAGTAACCTGATAGGTCCTGCCATAATTGATGAGGAGAATGAGCAACCGTCACATGTTTGGCATTATTCAACGCCTCTGATTTAAGAAAATATATTAGATTTTACATTAACACTGATGTTTGATAAATAACGTAGTGTATGGCTAGGCATATACTCTCTGCCTCCAGACATATGTTACAAAACATCAGGGCTTTCGTCGAACGCAGTGATCAAAAAGAAAACATGACAGCGCCGATGTTGACATGCTGCTCCTATTCGAACGCAGGAGTCGCCAGTATGTGCACAGGCAAACAAAGGTGAATAAATTCCAAATTCGGTAGAAGGAGTACAGTCACGTCATGCCACATTATCTATTGTTTCTAGGGTTCTGATAGCTGTCCAAAGAGAAAATCCTTAGAGGATAAGATGAGATCCAAATGTGGCTCCTGAATCTGATGAGTAATATGTCCTGGAGGCAGAAATGACATGTTTCACCACTGCCAGTCAGTGGCGTTGGCGAAGATATCAGAGCACTTTACGAGGCCTGTCTAATATCGATATGTGTGTTCTCAACCTCTCCGAACTCCACATGTACTGATTCAATTATGAGTTTGCAAATACAAACTTTGCTTATCCCAAATTACTTTGTGTGGATAGAGATAGTTTTATTTACAGAGTGACAGATTGTGATTTATATGAGGTAATTAGATAGAATCACAATGCATTCGGCAGGTCTGGATAGACTGCCGATAATCCTCGTAAAATAACACTACGGAAAGTGAAGGTCATTGTTGACTTTGTTGGGCTCTGGTGAAAAATGTAAGCATACAGTGTAGATACAGGTAAAACACAGAGGTTTAATAAAGGGTGTTGTATTATGTGACCCCAAAGGCCCTCACATTCAAATATTATGGAGGTTTCTGCTCGAGTAGGCTAGAGCTACCTAGGCAGTAAAATAACCAATGACGGACGGAGCAAGGAGGTCATCAAAAGCAGACTCGATATGGCAAAAAAGGCATTTCTGTCCAAGAGAAGTCTACTAATATCAAATACCGGCCTTAATTTGAGGAAGAAATTTCTGAGGGTGTACGTCTGGAGTACAGCATTGTGTGATAGTGAAACATGGACTGTGGGAAAAGCGAAACAGAAGAGAATCGAAGCATTTGAGATGTGGCGCTATAGACGAAAGTTGAAAATTAGGTGGACTGATAAGGTAAGGAATGAGGAGGTTCTACGCAGAATCGGAGAGGAAAGGAATATGTGGAAAACACTGATAAGGAGAAGGGACAGGATGATAGGACATCTGCTAAGACATGAGGGAATGACTTCCATGGTACTAGAGGGAGCTGTAGAGGGCAAAACTGTAGAGGAAGACAGAGATTGGAATACGTCAAGCAAATAATTGAGGACGTAGGTTGCATGTGCTACTCTAAGATGAAGAGGTTAGCACAGGAAACGAATTCGTGCCTGGCCGCATCAAACCAGTCAGTAGACTGATGACCAAACAAAAAGGCTAGAGCAGCTCCTCATTCTGTGTACCAACTAGTCTTCCGATTAAGAAGGCACATGATGCATATTGCACGGCAGTTGAAGTCAGTGGTATCGCATCTTGACAACATATGGTTTTAGTGTGAGGATGGGATCAGGACACTACTCTGTGCACAGTATTCATCTCATTCAGTGTTGGGCAGTGCAATTATTTATTAGTAAACTGTGATTGTTCATGTTGAATTTTTGGATGAACTGCATGTCATAGACGTGTATGAGTATACATGAATAAATGTACACTATATATGTGTGTGAAATATGTATACCTTTGTGCGTATGTAAATATTGTATACATTGGTGTGTAAGTGCGATTTTCGTACAGTAGCTGCTGCTAGTCCTTGTTTTGCATATATTGTATATGTTGTTGTTGTTGTTGTGGTCTTCAGTCCTGAGACTGGTTTGATGCAGCTCTCCATGCTACTCTATCCTGTGCAAGCTTCTTCATCTCCCAGTACCTACTGCAACCTACATCCTTCTGAATCTGCTTAGTGTACTCATCTCTCGGTCTCCCTCTACGATTTTTACCCTCCACACTGCCCTCCAATGCTAAATTTGTGATCCCTTGATGCCTCAAAACATGTCCTACCAACCGATCCCTTCTTCTAGTCAAGTTGTGCCACAAACTTCTCTTCTCCCCAATCCTATTCAATACCTCCTCATTAGTTACGTGATCTATCCACCTTATCTTCAGTATTCTTCTGTAGCACCACATTTCGAAAGCTTCTATTCTCTTCTTGTCCAAACTAGTTATCGTCCATGTTTCACTTCCATACATGGCTACACTCCAAACAAATATTTTCAGAAATGACTTCCTGACACTTAAATCTATATTCGATGTTAACAAATTTCTCTTCTTCAGAAACGCTTTCCTTGCCATTGCCAGTCTACATTTTATATCCTCTCTACTTCGACCATCATCAGTTATTTTGCTTCCTAAATAGCAAAACTCCTTTACTACTTTAAGTGTCTCATTTCCTAATCTAATTCCCTCAGCATCACCTGACGAAATTCGACTACATTCCATTATCCTCGTTTTGCTTTTGTTGATGTTCATCTTATATCCTCCTTTCAAGACACTGTCCATTCCGTTCAAGTGCTCTTCCAAGTCCTTTGTCGTCTCTGACAGAATTACAATGACATCGGTGAACCTCAAAGTTTTTACTTCGTCTCCGTGAATTTTAATACTTACTCCAAATTTTTCTTTTGTTTCCTTTACTGCTTGCTCAATATACAGATTGAATAACATCGGGGAGAGGCTACAACCCTGTCTCACTCCTTTCCCAATCACTGCTTCCCTTTCATGCCCCTCGACTCTTATGACTGCCATCTGGTTTCTGTACAAATTGTAAATAGCCTTTCGCTCCCTGTATTTTACCCCTGCCACCTTTAGAATTTGAAAAAGAGTATTCCAGTCAACATTGTCAAAAGCTTTCTCTAAGTCTACAAATGCTAGAAACGTAAGTTTGCCTTTTCTTAATCTTTCTTCTAAGATAAGTCGTAAGGTCAGTATTGCCTCACGTGTTCCAACATTTCGACGGAATCCAAACTGATCCTCCCCGAGGTCCGCATCTATCAGTTTTTCCATTCGTCTGTAAAGAATTCGCGTTAGTATTTTGCAGCTGTGACTTATTAAACTGATAGTTCGGTAATTTTCACATCTGTCAGCACCTGCTTTCTTTGGGATTGGAATTATTATATTCTTCTTGAAGTCTGAGGGTATTTGGCCTGTCTCATACATCTTGCTCACCAGCTGGTAGAGTTTTGTCATGACTGGCTCTCCCAAGGCCGTCAGTAGTTCTAATGGAATGTTGTCTACTCCGGGGGCCTTGTTCCGACTCAGGTCTTTCAGTGCTCTGTCAAACTCTTCACGCAATATCGTATCACCCATTTCGTCTTCATCTACATCCTCTTCCATTTCCATAATATTGTCCTCAAGTACATCAGCCTTGTATAAACCTTCTATATACTCCTTCCACCTTTCTGCCTTCCCTTCTTTGCTTAGAACTGGGTTGCCATCTGAGCTCTTGATATTCATACACGTGGTTCTCTTCTCTCCAAAGGTCTCTTTAATTTTCCTGTAGGCAGTATCTATCTTACCCCTAGTGAGATAAGCCTCTACATCCTTACATTTATCCTCTAGCCGTCCCTGTTTAGCCATTTTGCACTTCATCTCGATCTCATTTTTGAGACGTTTGTATTCCTTTTTGCCTGCTTCATTTACTGCATTTTTATATTTTCTCCTTTCATCAATTAAATTCAATATTTCTTCTGTTACCCAAGGATTTCTAGCAGCCCTCGTCTTTTTACCTACTTTATCCTCTGCTGCCTTCACTACTTCATCCCTGAGAGCTACCCATTCTTCTTCTACTGTATTTCTTTCCCCTATTCCTGTCAATTGTCCCCTTATGCTCTCCCTGAAACTCTGTACAACCTCTGGTTCTTTCAGTTTATCCAGGTCCCATCTCCTTAATTTCCCACATTTTTGCAGTTTCTTCAGTTTTAATCTACAGGTCATAACCAATAGATTGTGGTCAGAGTCCACATCTGCCCCTGAAAATGTCTTACAACTTAAAACCTGGTTCCTAAATCTCTGTCTTACCATTATATAATCTATCTGATACCTTTTAGTATCTCCAGGGTTCTTCCACGTATACAACCTTCTTTCATGATTCTTAAACCAAGTGTTACCTATGACTAAGTTGTGCTCTGTACAAAATTCTACTAGGCGGCTTCCTCTTTCATTTCTTAGCCCCAATCCATATTCACCTACTATGTTTCCTTCTCTCCCTTTTCCTACACTCGAATTCCAGTCACCCATTACTATTAAATTTTCGTCTCCCTTCACTATCTGAATAATTTCTTTTATTTCATCGTACATTTCTTCAATTTCTTCGTCATCTGCAGAGCTAGTTGGCATATAAACTTGTACTACTGTAGTAGGTGTGGGCTTCGTATCTATCTTGGCCACAATAATGCGTTCACTATGCTGTTTGTAGTAGCTTACCCGCATTCCTATTTTCCTATTCATTATTAAACCTACTCCTGCATTACCCCTATTTGATTTTGTGTTTATAACCCTGTAATCACCTGACCAGAAGTCTTGTTCCTCCTGCCACCGAACTTCACTAATTCCCACTATATCTAACTTTAACCTATCCATTTCCCTTTTTAAATTTTCTAACCTACCTACCCGATTAAGGGATCTGACATTCCACGCTCCGATCCGTAGAACGCCAGTTTTCTTTCTCCTGATAACGACATCCTCCTGAGTAGTCCCTGCCCGGAGATCCGAATGGGGGACTATTTTACCTCCGGAATATTTTACCCAAGAGGATGCCATCATCATTTAATCATACAGTAAAGCTGCATGTCCTCGGGAAAAATTACGGGTGTAGTTTCCCCTTGCTTTCAGCCGTTCGCAGTACCAGCACAGCAAGGCCGTTTTGGTTAATGTTGCAAGGCCAGATCAGTCAATCATCCAGACTGTTGCCCCTGCAACTACTGAAAAGGCTGCTGCCCCTCTTCAGGAACCACACGTTTGTCTGGCCTCTCAACAGATACTCCTCCGTTGTGGTTGCACCTACGGTACGGCCATCTGTATCGCTGAGGCACGCATGCCTCCCCACCAACGGCAAGGTCCATGGTTCATGGGGGGGAAATGTAAAATGTAAAATACTGTATATAGAATGATTAAACGAATGAGAAAGCTAATAATTAAATGCGAAACACATTATTTAAGTTAGGATTAGAAATTACTTTTAATAAACAATCAAAAAATTGTTGTGAAAACTCTACTGGAAAAGAAACTGTTATTAGTAAAGCATATCTTAATCTATTATATAAAATCACCAAGGTAGCCGAGAGCGCTAATGGGCTCCTTCCTAGACTCGGGTAGGCACGCTGGCCCCGTATCGAATGCGCCTGGAGGATTAATGACGAAGGCCAGTATGCCGCCTAGACTGGATCTGACTTTTAGGCGGTTTTGCACTATCTGCTAGGTGAATACAGAGCTGGTCGCCACGTTCCGCCTCAGTTACACGACTTGCAGACTTTCATACTATTCCATGGCTTACATTAGATGCAGACAGCTGGAGTACACAAATTCTACCCCAGGAGGTTCGGGGTGGCTGTAGGAAGGGCATCCGGCTACCCTCTACAACTAACATTGCCAAATAAACAGTAGCAAGGCCGACCCTCATTGAAGCGGGAATAAGGCATCAATAAATTGATGATAAATGATCTTAATTTGTTGTATTATTGATTTCTTATATTGACCATTTCACTACTGAACGGTAACGGAAATTTTTAATAGTGTGTTTACAACAAACAAGATCCAATACTTACACCATCCAATCACAATGTGCTACTGATAATGGATGAGGTGTGGACGAGAGCTCAATCATTAACCCATTGTGGGAGTCGGGAGATGAGTATCCCACTGTATTAATATTTTTTCATAGGCTGAGGTAGATAGTAGGTTTTCGCCAATTTTAGTCACAGAAATACCTGACAACCATGTGAACAATACAGGGTTATGTTTGGTACCATGTACCCGTTCCTCTGTTGCCTGGGTATGATGGAGATGCCCATGCCTGACCTTGGACATCTGTTGCAAAAGTGTGGTCAGTATAGTGCATCTCCAGGGAAGGAGAATGGTGTGGTTACCGTGAATATAACTGTTCCAATTGCGTCAGGTGTACCTTATTGAGGACAATTAACCTGATACTACAGGTTACTATCTTCTCATGTTACTTATCAATTTCAGTGTTATCTTATCAGTGTTTGCTGTTGGAATGTTTGGTTACCCAGAAGAGACGCTGTGGTACAATTGACACTATAATTCTTATGGCATTGGAAAAGTATTCTGGCTTTTGTTAAGGTGTTACCAATATGTCTCATTAGGGATACTTTCAGGTCGTCGAACTAATAAGAAAATGATGTCGATGAAGCGATTCTGATGTTCGATGGACGACGTTGGTATTATATAATTAAACTGAGCAGCAGCAAAGCCAGAGAGTAAGATGAAATTTATGAGATGAACTATACTGCCACAACACTCACATACGCACATGGCCCTCAAGATTGCAGCACCAAGAATAATAAAAGCAATGCAGTTTTACTAAATCTGCTTATACAACATACAATTTGTGGCATGAGTAATATATATTCGATATTGTGAGTGATTAGGTGTGTAATATGTGTGAAGCGTAATGTGCAGAGCTAACACTTCTGTCACCCAGTATTGCTTGAGCATCCGGACGAACTTCGATAAAAGATGAGGGTACATCAACTATATTCCAGAGTAAATCAACCATAGAGGTTGGTAAATGGTGAGATGCCAGTCTCTCGGAAAACCGTGACGAGTGTGAGTGACTAGAGAACGTGCTGGCCGAAGCCACGGTTGAATGGTCTCGGAATTGAAGTTTGGTTAGTACGTGAGAGACAATATTTTTTTTGAAAAATTAAGTCACGGAGACCTTGAAGATAATCCACAGGCACTGACCTCAACACACTAATTAAGTAACTGATTGTGCCCATATTACCAGCAATGTGAAGCAGAGGTGATCGTTTTGTGTACTCAATGGCACTCCAAGCGCCCATGTCTTGTACTCGACGTAGTATGAAGGTCATCTTAGCAACCTTTAATATCTTGTCCTATACTGTATGTTTTAGACCACAGATCGCATGATGGTGTTATCCCGAAACGCAGCTTCAAATGATAAAAACCAAATTCTATTGGCGTCAGTGAGAAGTGTGTCACCTTTTAATGGCAAAGGTGGTAGAATCTTTCTTGAGAGATTTTATGTGTAAAATGTTAAAAATTTATCTGTAGCTGAGTGCCATCTTTTTTGAAAATTATGAACATCGTACATCATTTCATATTGTCAGACGCTACTTCTAAATCCACGAATAATGCTAACGTCTATCGATTTCTTTAAAGTCTTGCTTCCATTATCAATCGTAGCATCTCAACTACCTCTCTGTTACTCCATCATTTCCTAAAGATAGGCCGATCATCACCTGAACATCAGTTGTCTTTCCATTCTTCAGTATACAATTGCTTTGAGCTACTTCATGTGGTATTGGGCTGATGGTGGATAATTCCGACGCTTATCTGCCCCTGCTAGTAACTTGGTTTCATGTTTTGTGGATCATTCACGGATAAATGTCAGTGATGTGGAAGGAGTCATTTAATATTCACATAAGAAAATATTTTTTTCAATACGCGTACATACACTCCTGGAAATTGAAATAAGAACACCGTGAATTCATTGTCCCAGGAAGGGGAAACTTTATTGACACCTTCCTGGGGTCAGATACATCACATGATCACACTGACAGAGCCACAGGCACATAGACACAGGCAACAGAGCATGCACAATGTCGGCACTAGTACAGTGTATATCTACCTTTCGCAGCAATGCAGGCTGCTATTCTCCCATGGAGACGATCGTAGAGATGCTGGATGTAGTCCTGAGGAACGGCTTGCCATGCCATTTCCACCTGGTGCCTCAGTTGGACCAGCGTTCGTGCTGGACGTGCAGACCGCGTGAGACGACGCTTCATCCAGTCCCAAACATGCTCAACGGGGGACAGATCCGGAGATCTTGCTGGCCAGGGTAGTTGACTTACACCTTCTAGAGCACGTTGGGTGGCACGAGATACATGCGGACATGCATTGTCCTGTTGGAACAGCAAGTTCCCTTGCCGGTCTAGGAATGGTAGAACGATGGGTTCGATGACGGTTTGGATGTACCGTGCACTATTCCGTGTCCCCTCGACGATCACCAGAGGTGTACGGCCAGTGTAGGAGATCGCTCCCCAAACCATGATGCCTGGTCTTGGCCCTGTGTGCTTCGGTCGTATGCAGTCCTGATTGTGGCGCTCACCTGCAAGGCGCCAAACACGCATTCGACCATCATTGGCACGAAGGCAGAAGCGACTCTCATCGCTAAAGACGACACGTTTCCATTCGTCCCTTCATTCACGCCTGTCGCGACACCACTGGAGGCGGGCTGCACGATGTTGGGGCGTGAGCGGAAGACGGCCTAACGGTGTGCGGGACCGTAGCCCAGCTTCATGGAGATGGTTGCGAATGGTCCTCGCCGATACCCCAGGAGCAACAGTGTCCCTAATTTGCTGGGAAGTGGCGGTGCGGTCCCCTACGGCACTGCGTGGGATCCTACGGTCTTGGCGTGCATCCGTGCGTCGCTGCGGTCCGGTCCCAGGTCGACGGGCACGTGCACCTTCCGCCGACCACTGGCGACAACATCGATGTACTGTGGAGACCTCACGCCCCACGTGTTGAGCAATTCGGCGGTACGTCCACCCGGCCTGCCGCATGCCCACTATACGCCCTCGCTCAAAGTCCGTCAACTGCACATACGGTTCACGTCCACGCTGTCGCTGCATGCTACCAGTGTTAAAGACTGCGATGGAGCTCCGTATGCCACGGCAAACTGGCTGACACTGACGGCGGCGGTATACAAATGCTACGCAGCTAGTGCCATTCGACGGCCAACACTGCGGTTCCTGGTGTGTCCGCTGTGCCGTGCGTGTGATCATTGCTTGTGCAGCCCTCTCGCCGTGTCCGGAGCAAGTATGGTGGGTCTGACACACCGATGTCAATGTGTTCTTTTTTCCATTTCCAGGAGTGTACTATCATTTACTAGGGACTTTTGCTTAATAAAAGGACATATGGATGTGAGTTAGTAATTCGTACATACCATCTGTTGAAATTAATATCTGAAAAGAAGGATTTGTCACGGAAAAACCATCTCAGTTTGTTTTCAAAATACAAAACGCTGTCTATCAGATCACTGGGTAATGGATAAAAGATTTTAGTTGCAGCATGTGGTGCACCCTTTTAGTGATAACCTTAATGTGGCGTAATGAATTTTATTTTTTTCTTCTCGTATTATAATTATGTACATCATTGTTCGTTTTGAACTGCAAAGGATCACATGGAACAAACTTCATGACGGAGTAAGTGTACTATGAAGGAGTAGTCAGTTTGCCTAACTAGTAAAACAGACACGTACAGAATGCTCCTGGCTGAGCACTACGTATTATCCTTCCAGAACGTTCTTTAGGAAAGGAGGATATTATCAAATGAAAATAGGCACATCACGTCTGTTATTGATTTGCCACTCAAGATTAGCATTGGTTTCAAGTCCATATGTGGCTATAGTAAGCTGTTTAGAGAGTTCCAGAAATATATTTTTCCAGCTAAAATTATCATCAATGCGGACATCTATGAATTTTCAAATATTCACCTTACTATGAAACGTAAAAATCTGTAGACGAATGTTTGGTCAGTACACTAACCGATAATCTCAGAAGTAACTCATAAAACTCCAACTGGCAATAGAAAGAAGTGTTGAGGAAATATAATGAGTTAGTTATGTAATTTTAAAGCCTTAATAAGTGTTTTACGAAAGTGTGTGTGTGGATTTTAGTCTCTATGGAAGTGAAATGTGGATGATAAACTCTAGGGAGAAAGGACGATTACATAGGCATTTAGAAATGTGATGCTACAGAAGATTTGTCATGAATTAATGCTTACGTTCAAAAACTAATTAAATTATGCCGAATTGATATGGGCCTCAAAAACCTCATTGCACAATGTGACGGGATAAATTTATCAGTTGATGGGATCTATCCTGAAGAACGACGGAATTTTCAAATTGGTTGTATAAGCAAGTGTAAGGGTGGGCTGTGGGGAGGTGGGGGTGTTCTAAGGATACCAGGGCTAGACTACAGTAAACAGATTCAATGACATTAGTTACCATTGTTCTGATGCAGATACTTGCATACTTGCTCGAAACCTTCACCTGGAGATCTACCGTAGACCAGTATCTAAGATTAAGATTGAATGAACACATGGTTGGAAATTTTTTTTATTTATTTTTAATTGTATGTGATTGTTTTGTAATCAGCTATTGAATGTTTATCTTACGTGTGTTATGTTATTCATGCTCATTTAATTTCTCTTTGTGTTACTCGAAGGCATATAATAATATAACTAACTGAAAACTGACAGCTTCAGTATATTAATTTAAATATTAAAAATTATTTCACTTTTGAATGGTCTCTCGTCTGAAGATCTAAGCATTTCAACTTTTTGTAATTTGTTTATGTGAAAGATAGATTAAATATACAAATTAGTCCCCCTCTTTTATGCTACTGAGAAGTTTTGTTTAGTGATTAATAGGAAAGATTTATTCCAGTCCAGTGATCACGACTTTAGCTTGCGATGGTTTCTGTGAATTTGTTAAACAAAGACTTGGATGCTTCCTAGCTTCTTTGAGTCAGTTAGGACTGATTTTATCCACTGCTAAGAGAGGTATTTCCTTCTTTCAGGAGACTGATGTGCTCGGCACTCCGATAGCGATAAGGCTGACGTTCGATGCTTAACCTATTCACTCTGCTTTTGCACGCAATAACTCACAACATGCTTCTTGGGCGCTATCTTGAATTTCCTACGAGTTAGAAAATGAACTGTGACACGGCGAACAAACGACTGTCATAACAGCATAAGCCGTACATAGTTGTGGGTTCTTTGAAGTGAACATATTTTGGTAAATTACAGTTCCGGAAAGTTATGTGAGTCATATAATAATTAAGAATTTTTCTTTATTCAGTGTTACAGTAATGTATCTGATCACTGCGTTATAGTTGAGACTCAGTAGCTGCCAAATCTAAAGTTCTGTCAGTCATATTGTTACGGAAAATAAGAAGGTATCATCGTTTAGTGGCGTTATATGCATTCAGCATGATGGAAAAGGTAAATGATTTAGTATTTGTTCTTGGAAACTGATGTCAGTTCAGAATTTTAAAAAAAGTAACTGAAGAACTTCTAGTAAAATTCTTTATTCACAGAAATAATATTACTAACTGTATACACATTATAAATTAGAAAACATTTACTTAAAACTGAGGAAAAATGAATTCTTTGTAATAGTTTTCACGCTCTCCGGGAAGAGCTTGTTGTACGGAACGGTGTCGAAGACGTACTGCGCCTGCTGCTTGTACACCTGCTCCATCCAGTCCTCCATGGGGCCCAGCATCTCGCGCTCCACGATGGGCGACGTCATCGCGTTGATCAGGGCGTTGCCTGCGGCCTCTGCAAGTGTGCGGGTAGTCTGCTTTTAGTGTGCGCTACGAAAGCTGTCAGCACGTCACGCGTAGACGCCAGACACATTGAAATTCTGGATATGTAAGGAGATCAGTTACCGGGAATACTTACAAATAGCAGAGCTTCTAGTATGCTAAGGTGTGCACGGAAGAAAAAGGAGGAAACAAAATATATACAAGCAGAGAAAAAGTTCAAATAAATGGTTTGCTATGCCAAAGAACAGTTCACAGAAATTGGCGTTACAACGTGCTCAAATCACAAAATTTCTAGCTGATTTTATTACGGTGAAGTTGGATTCAGCTAAGTGCAACACGAAAGACTTGTATAAGACTTGTATCTCATTCCAAAGTAGATGTTATTTGTTGATATTTCTCTGGAAGGCATCACATCAGGAAAGAACTTTCATACTGTAAAATTGTATGGCTAATGAGATTTGTGTGTAAAATAGGCGATAATATCGTCATAAGTAAACACTGATGTGAATTTGTGCTTTAAAAACTGAAACAAGTGTCATAAAGAAAGAGAAAGCACGATTATGTGATTAAGTACTACTGTAGTTTCAGGTAGTCATCGCGTTTGTTGCATGGAGTATAGATTTGGCACAAACGTTTGGGGTTCAATAAAAAATTCTACGACTCCTAAGTGTACCTGAGATGATTGAAGCATCTTATATACGTTGATATGTAAGCAGCATGTTGTCGATATATTAATTGGGCTTATTAAAATACCATTTTTAGTGTGCGTGTGTGACATACCAAGAGGAGGGAATCCTCCGAACAGGCCAGTGAGCTTGTAGGAAGTCTTCCCGTAGGTGTACTTCGTCTTGGCGGAGTCCAGTTGCAGATAAGTTTCACCGTTGCGTCGAGTGACAGGGTGTCCCTTGTAAGTTACGTCTGCTGTAGAGTCGACTGAAAAGGAGAAGAAATAAATCATAAGAAAGAGTAATTACTTGTGAGCCAATTATTTACAATGAACTTACAGCTGCACTATGAGGCAATGTGACTTTATGTTGCAATTTTAATAAACTCCCTTTTATACCACAGAAAGAAACGCTACGCATTGAATTTTACTTCGAACTATTTGATTTCTGTTTTCATCTCTCTTTCCTTACAACTCTATAGTTTATTACCACACGCATATAAAAACCAAAGGACCAGTTACTGTTAGGCACGGAATACTTACTCATTGTAAGTTTGAATCGGCCGTTGCCTCTCATAGGAATGCCCTTAATAACTTCTTCATCGAGAGTGTAAATGCCTTCCATCACCAAGGCACCAGGGGTGTGAGTAACAACATGAATGGTGTGGTTCTCCACGTCCACTCTGGCAAAACAGGAATACATTTTTAAAAACGTCAAACAGGAAAACTTCTGGCAAGTGATAGATCAGATTTTAAAATGATAAATATAGTGATTATATCTTAATGTAACGTTGCCGGGACTCACTGCAAGTCGTCGAGGACGCTGCGTGCGTGACCAATCATGACGATGTCGTCCAGCTTGAAATTGAGCCTGAGGAGAGGCGTGTCGGCCTTCAGAATCAGTGGTGGGATCTGCGTCAGTGGGTCGATGGGTTTCGCCCCGATGCTGGGGAGACCTGTAGACGAGACGACTTCTCAGAAGCCTTAAACGGTTGTACTGAACCGTGGCACCATTTGCTACGAATCTCGGAAATCGTGATAACTAATACTGGTCACAAAGATGTGTAAAGTGAAATACGATGATAACATTTATGCGGTAGCTGACGTCCATCTGCAGTTTACGTTGAGACACATTTCTGCAAAGCGGAAATCACTACGTGGCATAAGATGGGATGGCCACATTCGATAACCATGTGATTGTAGTATTCCGTGGAATGAGTTTTGAAGATTGCTTTTTGGATTAGATGTATCTGTAAGTCATTCCTTCATGTTACCTAGTTTTACTTTTTTTTTTGTACGCATATCTTCCCTGTCTTGTAAACACCGTAATATCCTTCTGCCTTGTGTTTTTCTACATATTATCTGTCCTATATATTTAATGAATTGTGGTAAAAATCTACGCTGAAATTTTAGTTCCAGAAGTCAGAGACTGATTTCTAATACATCGTGTTTTTCATACAATGATGACACAACTTTCAGAGATGATAGTGAACGAAATATTTTTCAGGGAAAAGGAAAGCATGGACGGGGAGCAATTCAGTTCATGTCTGAGAGTAAGGCTGGGAAAATTTAAATTTGCTGCAGAGTATGATAAAAATGGGAGTACGCACAATTTGTGGTAAATTTACTATACGCAATTTCAGATTCAGATATTAGCCCTTTCCCTTCATCCCTTAGAAGTCTGGAGTATCACACCGTTTACAAGACTGTACTGACGTTGAGAAGTGCCTGACGGTTAGCTGCACTGTGTGGTGAGGCCTTATGTTAGTACTTACCGCCTGCCAGGAGGGAGAGCGCCGACTGCAGGGCGTTGCGGCGGCAGGTCACGACGTCAGGCTCGTTACTGGGACACGTCCTCACTCCCAGGACGCTGGGGGACGGGTCATCTGAGGGAGAAACATCAGAACAAGGAATTACTTGTCACTGAGTTTACCTTGAGCATTAGCGCACGTTGTATTTTGTGGTGAATCCAGTTAATATTTGTTTCCAATCAGGTGCTGGGAACGTGCGTCGTTTCGGTAAGCGCACTCTCATTATATGCACATAGGGGGCGATTATTCGTAACCTATCATTAAACATTTGCAGTCTCCTTGTCAGTAACACACAAACAGAGAAAAGGAAAATACCTTCTGATCAGGTAATGATCACGTTTCTTAATATCTCTAGCGCGTCATCAGGATCTTATTGAAAACGGCCACTTTCATACCTCTATTCTTTTCAATCGATGTCCACGTGCATAAATGTGTCTAAAAGAGAGTGAAGATCTTAGGAGCGCATTCAAAGCTCTTTAGTTTTCTGCTGTTGTTTTGTTCGTTCTACATCTATATCGGCATGGTTACTCTGGAAATCACAATTAAGTGCCTTGCAGAGGGTTCATCGAACCATTTTCAAACTACTTCTCTACAGTTCCATGGGAAAAACTAACACATAAATCTTCCGTCTGATTTTTCTTATTTTATTATGATGATCATTTCTCCATACGGAGGTGGGTGTCAACAAAATATTTTCGCATTCGGAAGAGAAAGTTGGAGATTGAAATTTCGTAAATAGATGTCGCCGCAAAGACAACCGCATTTGTTTCAGTGACTGCCACCCGAAATCGCGTATCGTATGACACCCTTACCACTATTTGCGCGATAACACGAAACGAGCTGCCCTTCTTTGCACTTTTTCGATGTCCTCCGTCAATCCTACCTGGTAGAGGTCCCATACTGCGCAGCAGTATTCTAGCACAGGACGGACAAGTGTAATGTAGGCTGTCTCTTTAGTGAGTTTGTCGCATCTTCTAAGTGTTCTGCCAACAAAGCTCTTTCTTTGTTTCGTTTTCCCCACAACATTATCTATGTGGCCTTTCCAATTTAAGTCGTTCGTAATTGTAATTCCTAGGTATTTAGTTGAATTGACAGCACATAGATTTGTGCGACTTATCGTATAACCAAAATTTATCGGGTCTACTAGTCGGTAAATTATAGCGACATCTGTAAACAATCTAAGGGGGCTGCTCAGATTATTATCTAGATTATTTACGTAAGTCAGGAACAGCGGACCGCCAATAACACTACCTTGCGGAACGCCATATATCGCTTCTGTTCTACTCGGTGATTTACCGTCTGTCACTACTAACTACGATCTCTCTGAGAGGAAATCACGAATCAAGTCACAAACTGAGACGATAATCTATATGCACGCAATTTGATTTATAGTCGCTTGTGAGGAACGGTATCAAAAGCCTTTTGGAAATCTAGGAATATGGAATGGATCTGAGATCCCTTGTCGACAGCACTCATTACTTCATGGGAATAAAGAGCTAGCTGTGTTGCACAAGAACGATATGGGTTAGTGTTGAACGTTATTTGAGAAAATAACTTCGTGAGTATGAATAGAACTTTCAGGGTAATAATCTTTTTCTACCGTAAGATCAAATACAGATTTGTAGCATTGAACGAGAAATAGAATGGCAGGGAAGATGTCGGATTATCTGTTAAGAACCAGAGATGCTAGACAGGCGTGAGCGCCGGCTTACCACCAATTCGTGCGTCGACTGCAGCGACGACGAGCAGGGCGAAAACGGCGGCGAGCTGCATGGTGGCTGCGTGCTGCCAGAGCTGCCGAGAGCTCGCCGTCCGGCGTTTATATAGGGGTTCGCGCCGCACTTGCTGCTCCCTCCGCGTCCCTCTGCGAAGACGACGGTACTTCGTAGTGCCGACGCCGTCAGTAGTTGCGTAACATGTTGCACTACGTGAAGTCGGTCCTGGGGCACAAACCAAGGATGCCGAGGTACGAAGTCTACAAATGTCGCTCCCTTACCGGGAACTCGTATACGTGCAGCGCAATTTAGTGAGATTTTACCGCTATTAAAAATGCATCTGACTGACGAAATCCGAGATAAAATTTGCAATCCAGTGTTTAGCCCAAAGAACCACTGATAAATTTTCTAGAATAAGGAATCAGTATTTAGAGCACCACGATTAAATCACAACAAGAGTCGAAATTACTATAAAGTAACATATTTTTAGATGTTGGGATTTCGTGAAAGACCATATGTTCCTTTAAAACGTATAAATGCGTGTAATTAAAAAATAAAATTAATTACTATAATTTCTAAAGTCATATTTACGCCTATATGGCCGTTTGTCTCTGCCAGTAATTATCATAACCTGTCTTACTGATTTCTTTTACAACAGAAACTTTACCTTATTTACTATTGATACATCGTATTTCTTACATATCTGCGTAATCTTCCCCAACTAAAGTCAACTGGCATAAAAGTTATTTGACTATCGTACCACGTCTTAATATAAAAAATGTATAGTTTTTTACGTTATGATGCGGTACGATTCTCAGAAAAGTTTTATATAAGGTTTGGTAAGTTATTGTAGACATTTACGTAAATATTTTGTCATAACTGCAGGGGTTCATATCTTTTTCATAAAGCAACAACAAACAGAAAAACTGAGACTTTTAAATTTTTTGTAAGCGAAAGGCCTGAAGTGAAGTGTTAACGAATCATTTTCGCTTTCTAATTTGTCACACACGTTTTATTGAAAATCGATTTACACCCACTTTACCATAAATTTATACGTTTAGCACATTTCAGTACCCATTCCTTTTTTTTTAATTTGCATACAGTTTCGCAGAACCGACATGATAGTTCACCTAAAAAAACTTCAGTACTCGAAAGTCTAAAAGAAGTCAACCTTGTTGGCAAATTTTAAATACTGACGCCAATTCCAAATGTATGCACCATGGTTCTGCATGCTCTTAGCAAATCAGAACTACATTATTACGTATGACCACTGCTACACCTCAAATATCCCACCAAAATGCGGTCGGTTACCAATTTTTTGAGGAAATACCTACCTCCCGCATTCATTTAGAGATATTCTTTGTTTGCTGAGAATTGAAGTGCAACACATTTTTATCAGGAGACCAATATGATTCTTTCCTTTATGGAAACGATTAGTCGTGGCCCAAGTGGTGATTACATCCTGTGATGTTGTATGTATAGAAGAAATACCGTGGGCATAGATTGATAATTGCCGTAGGTGACCAAATGCGTGCTAGATTAGTCATAAGCGTCTAAACGTGAGCGTGTGTAACCATAATGTCTGGAGTAGGCTACAGTGGAGTGTAAGACTGTGTCCATACTTGCTCTGATGTAAAAAGTATCTCATCCTTGTACATAGTTCTGTGTGTTGTGAAATATACAGATGCACTAAAGGAATGATTGGAGATGAGTTTCCGGTGGGTGCTGAGATTCTTACAGACGACGACTAAGCTTCTGTTGGGCAAAGATGGAGCAGAAAACTTTAAAGTAACCATACTATCATTTACTGTTTGGCACAGTGTCATCTTTGTTGAATTGAGTGATACCATTGTAGACCGATTCTGCCAATTACGTTACATCGATGGTCGAGTGAGGATAGTAAGTAGTCCTGACGAATGTTATACGACACATTGTCCATGAGACTCTCAGATAGTATGTGAACTATGTGGTTATTACGAAAGGCAAGGAGTTATTCCTCACCACCATTAACAATTTACAGCTAATCCTGCCCCTCAATAGATGGCATTCTCCACTGGGAACACATTTGACACCTGGTGGCCTATCTTTCTCAGTACCGAATCTGCCCATGTAATGACAGAGTAGAGCTACGGTCGGTGAGGTTGAATATTAGAGTACATAATCAGTCTGTCGTATGAGTTCGGAATCTACACTTTCGAGCAAACTTAGATGTCACAGAGTTCAACTTCACCGTCCATCTGAACAAGAATCTATTCAGTTTTAGGACATCTTATGCTTTATACATTCTATCCAGTGCCGTCTGAGTTCAAATTTCATGCCCAAAGGAAACAAAAACCTTTTGGTGCTATAGATCGTGCGACATATTACTTGTATTAGTTAGTTAGATATTATTTCGGAGGCGATGGATTTGTAGTCTGCAGAAATTGTGCTATATCGTACCATATCTATAATCTAATTTTCACTGCGACATTTGAACTGTAGGACACGGGTAATTCTCAGTTGCAGTCAGTGACAACATAAATAACTGTGTGTAACAGCTTGTGCACATGCGTATGGGATGATCATTTATGCTCGATCATACATAAGGCAGATGACAGACTTTGGCGCAACGAAAAGTCAAGCAAACATGGAAAAGCTAAAGATTGAATAATAGGTTTATTGGAACCTTTGAGCTAGGTTCCGACACTTTTATAATTGTCTTCTCAGGAAGGAATAATGAGCTTTGTTACGCGACATGCTGATGAGATAAATTGAATAAAGCTAAACGCCTCGTTTCGTATGAGACACTCATTTTACAATGTCGAACAATCACAAGCCATTATTTAGGAATACAGCAACAGAGCATTTCAGATGTGTAGTGTCACGGAATAGTAAAGAGTTGGAAACGTGGAACATTGTCCAAATTTCGTTGCCTATGCCAAGAGCCAGAGGCAGTAGGTTAGCCAAGAAGTAAGAGGATTGCACAAATTTTGGAATGTGTCATCACGCAGGGGCAGTGGCCTGGTTACACACAACAGCGAAAGAGAATTGCTTAACACGCGGGTTCGTGTTAGAGGGAGACTTTCGGAGAGTGTAAGACAGAGGTATAGCGTCAGCTGTACTGCATTTCATACCTTCGTGTAAGTCTGCCGTAACAACACGTAACTCTGTCACAAGAACACCTAAGCGGCGAGTACGACAGGTAAATCAGCAGTATAAGTGGAATGAATGCGTTCATTACAAACGAGTATGACGTCAGGACGTCGCTCGTGCTTCCTTTAAATACGCCAGCTTTGATAGCAACAAGGCACTCGCAGCTAGACTTGCAGTTAGATGTGTACTGGGCCGCTGCGTAGCGCTCAGCTCGGTGATCGACATGTTATTCTTTATTAAGGAGATGTTGCAGTAACGGCGGTCCATATAGCAGCAGACGTGACCGGACAGTACCACCTCTGGTCCTCTCTGCTGCCGTTGTCAATCATCAACCCAGGATTAGCAGACATCGCAGCAGACTCGCTCGCCACCAATGCTGACCAGTGAGCCGTCATCGAGATCGTGAAGGGCCTATGCCCTGTGCATCTGCCGTCACAACCAGGTGAGCCGACGATGCTGGGGTACTGCAGCCCGTTCCACCCGTCCTCCACAGACGAGCCACGAGCAGGAGCAGGGAAGAAGACGGGGCGGGATAGAGCACACTGTGCAGTACAAGAACGCTTCTCGCGCCGACAGTGCCGGGACGCCAACCCGGAGCCTCCTACCCGCAGCGGCCTGCTGTCCGCCGCCGAACCGGCCGGCCAGCCTGGCGCTGCCACCCACGTGCACTTCACAGCACGCGGCCCTGCACTAGCAAGACTGATGCGCCCAGGAGCTCGTGTCATCGCTCCGAGTCAGCGAAGACTCGTGGAAGGTCATTGATATCACCAAGCTCAACCAGCCTGTGTTACACGGTCCACAGTGTACTCGTCAGGAATAAAGGTGTCTGAATTAAATATGTTTCTTTGGCGTCTCTGACGCGTACAGAGTCATTTCCTAACATCCTACCAACTGGAGGGGTCCCCGCTCCGCTTACAGTCCACCGTAGGCGACCGGGTTCATTTACCTTCACAGATGTGAAGGTAAATGATATACACTTCTCCTTTCTGAATAAGACAATTTAACACCACTGAGACCTCGGTCAGTGATTGCAATAATCGTTTACTTGCAGCTAGTTAGCTGATTCCTTCAATCTCTCTAAGTTTACTAACTTGCTGTTTGTGAATTTACAACCTTTTTCTTAAGTTTTGTAAAGGCAGGGATTTGTCTGACTTACTGGCCTGAACTGGCAAACGCTTGAGATAGATGACTGCTGTCTGGAAAGATTTCTTTCTGAGTTTCGAGAACGGGTATCAAGCGAAGAATCTAGACATGATTTTCAGTGACCTGTGTTGTGTCTAGGAAAATCTACCTACTCAGTTTGCTAGACAAACACTCAAACAACTTATATTAATAAGTTTTATTACAATAAGAAAACTGCAAATGCTCAACTTTGATGAATGTGTCGCAAGCGACATTCAGGTTAATCAGTCTTCTTCCGACTACTCAAATAAAATGTGCTTTGGCCCTACTGAAGTGCCTAATACTTAAGCCGCTATCCATGTGCCTAACATAGAAGCTGCTATTGAAGTGCCTAACGTTGACTCTGCTATCCAGTTGAGTAATCTTGGAGTTATTATTGAAATGGGCCAACACCATTCGGTCGCGGCGCTTAAGTCGTCTTCACGTAGGGGGCAATACTTTTGATTTGTCGTCTTGGAAGGGGGTCGGTCAGTGTGCGACTGGCTGACCCCTTGTCATAGCCTTCCCTGCTCTGCCGTTCCCGACTGGCGTACCGACGCTAACTTACGCCGGAACATTCTGTGTATCACTCTCGTAGGCAATGCGCAGTCGAGACTTGACTAAATACAGCCCACGCACAGATGCATTTAAACAATCCATTATTTCAAGCTCTCTATGTGATTTTAATAGAAAGATGCCCTACTATGGAGTAGCGGAGTAGGCGAAGTCTCTGTCTCCATGGGGTCGTCCCGCGATATCGTGATGAAACCCTCTGGTGGCTCTTGTAGCAGCACTGTCCTCGAATTCCGTGAAGCTAGGGGAAGGGACACAGAAGCACCAACGTGCACATGAAAGTGGTGAGTTTCATATTGATGTCAGCGCTCCAATCCGTCTTGTCCTGAAATAGGATACATGTATGCGCCGAGTTGACGAAGGATCTGGCCTCGCGCCCACTGTCTGCTGCCGTTAAAAAACTTGAAAAACACAATATCATGTAGCGCGAAGCGATACTTGCGGCTTTCCTTCAGCACTGGATGCTGAGGAGGGTTGAGCTGGTGGACCAAAGTCCGATGGCGCCGGTAGTGAAGCAATTCCACAGGCGATGGCCCATCTCGTGCATGTGCATAGTGGGAGATGAGAAAAAGTTGCAATGTTTGATTCCTGGTGTGTGCGGTGCGATGTTTGGTGATCTGGTGGTTGAAGGTTCTGACAAAAGTAGCACTTTGCCGTTTGACTGCAGATGGAACGGAGCACCCGATAGATTCTGTACGATATTGGGTTCACAAAATGTTTCAAATTCATTTGACGTGAACTGAAGTGCCTCGTCCGACACTATGACTTGAGGCAAGGCTTCGAGTCAAAAAATAGAGGGCAAAGCCAGAACTGTACTACGTGACGTTGTCGAGTTCATTGGTACAAAAAAAGAAACTTACTATAAGAGTCTACCACAATCAACCAACGAATGTTCCAAGAAAGTCCCGCAAAGCCTACATGCACACGTTGCCATGGTGATTGCGAATTATATCAAGCAGAGAATTTGTCGCGGAGCGGACTGATTTTCCGCACATGCGTGACACTGAAGTCCTCTGTTTTATTTGGGTTTCCATAACATGACATGTACAATGTCAACGCATTAAGTGTTTCAAACGAACAATCCCTCAGCGTGCTTGATGAACGAACTGCAACACTTCTTTTTGCAAAGCCTTGTGGATCAACACACGTGACTATCCACTGTCATTTTGAACAAGAATCACAATTTGCTGTATTGCGAGACTATGACGACGGGGAATGTACCGGCGCACTACAGAGTTCTCTATGCTACGTAATCAGCGAGTTCAATTTGTGCGTAGAAATTTAGTAAACTGCTCAAATCTCAATCAGCTTCTGTGGTCTGTGCCATTTTCCTACAGCTCATAGGAAAGTATGGAAGCAATTCAGAATCGTGAGCATCGATGCGACAACGAGATGCAGCAGGAACGTCAAAGGTTATATCAGGGCCAATCAGAAGACATGAAAGAGCGGCCGCATTACCATGTTGAACTGTAAGACTATAAGCAATCTCGTACTGGTATTGAGACTACAATAATGAACGTATTTGGAATTTTTGGGAAATTCGTGCAGGAACCGGTTTCATCGGATGAAACAAGGATTGCAATGGCTTGTGATCCATAAGTAAGTAGAATTTTCTGCCAGACAAATATTGTTGGAATTTGGTGACACCGTACATAATAGCCAATGACTCTTTCTCTGTTTGTGAACTGTTACACTGAGCTATGGACACCACTTTTGATGCTCAAGCAACAGGCCTGTCTTTATGAGCAAATCTGTGCGAAAGCTCTGCACCGATTCCTTAAGAGGAAGCGTCAGCTTGCAACACAACTGGTTTGTCAGGATCAAAGTGAACCAAGCATCAATCACAGAGGAATGCATCGTTAAGTTTTTGAAAAGCTCATCTGTCCCAACAAAGGGAACGTTCTGACATTTTGAGGAACCGGCAGGTCACGTATAGCTAACAAGTGTGACTGAAGAGGATGTACAGCTTGACTGTTTATGGCGTGACCAGGATACCGCAAGTCAGGTTTAAAAAAATCGCACTTGACCAGTTTACACTTCAGTCCTCCACCAGATAACACACGAAACAAAGCACGCAAATTTGCATTGTGCTCTTCAGGTGTACTAACTGTTACAACAATATCGTCCAACTAATTTAAACAGTTTGGTACTCAAAACACACACGTTTTGAGATTCTTCACTAGTAGTATTTGAAAAGTAACGACTAGCACCTAATCTGTACATTATATCCTCTGAGCGTGGCAATGGATAGGTATCAATCATAGTTTGTGGGATGACTGTAAACATAAAGTCAACACAGCCGACCTGAAGGTCTGGGGAGCAAAACCAGTGGAGCCGGCCGTTGACTTGCTTGTATGAGCGCAATAGCTCCGCTATCTTGCGGTTCTGTAAGTGCAGCAGCCACTTTGCACCGTAAGTCAAAGGGAAGAGTTTTTGCCTGGCAAAATTTCGGCTGAGCATTTTCTTTCATAGTAATAGGTGCAACAAAACTGTTAGCCTTGCCTAAGACTTCAGGAAATTCTTTCGACAAGATAGCTACATTGTCGTTTGCATTGAATGCAGTCACTGAGCCTCTGAGCACTATGGGACTTAACTGTTGTGGTGATCAGTCCCCTATAACTTAGAACTACTTAAACCTTACTAACGTAAGGACATTACACACATCAATGCCCGAGGCAGGATTCGAACCTGCGACCGCAGCGGCCAAGTGGTTCCAGACTGAAGCGCCAAGAAGCGCACGGTCACTCCGGCCGCCCTGCCTTCATTACATGGGCTTTCTGGCTAGATTTTTGTGAGTGGGCAGAACTGTTATGTTTGTTTTGTTGCAAACATGCCGATTGTACTTCACCTTTCTTGCCACAAGAGTAACACTTTGCTTGTCAGGACGGGCAGGTTTGGCATGCGAGCCATGAGTGGCATTGAGGGCATGACTTAATTCCATTCGCTGATATAGCGAAGATGGTTCAAATGGCTCTGAGCACTATGGGACTCAACATCTATGGTCATCAGTCCCATAGAACTCATAAGTACTTAAACCTAACTAACCTAAGGACATCACACATTACCCAGTCATCACGAGGCAAAGAAAATCCATGACCCAGCCGGGAATCGAACCCGGGAACCCGGGGGTGGGAAGCGAGAACGCTGGACTTAACTGCTAAGGTCATCAGTCCCTAAGCTTACACACTACTTACCTTAAATTATCCTAAGGACAAACACTCACACCCATGCCCGAGGGAGGACTCGAACCTCCGCCGGGACCAGCTTCACAGTCCATGACTGCAGCGCCCAGACCACTCGGCTAATCCCGCGCGGCTTTGTGAGGAAGAGACGACTCACACTGACGAATTTGTGGCTGCTCAAAATTATCGTCCGCTGCGACTCCTGAATCATGCTTATCTAGAATTTGCACTAAGTGATGAAATTATGGATCCCACTGTTACAAATTCTGTTCTCTAAGGTTGACATCAGTTTCATTGTACTCGATCGCATCAAGCAACATAACAACTCAATATAAAGCACCACAAGTACATATGAATTAACCCTTCGTCGTCATACCTAACAAATCTGTTACCCACTCGCGATAAGTTGGTTCTGACATTTTCTTGCAATGAAAGAATTGGTGCCTAGCTGCCACCAGATTCACATGTTTGTGTTAATAGCTAGAGAATCTTCAACGTTATCATTGGAAAGTCCACTTGGAATGGCGTTAGGGAACAATTTCTTAATGAGGGGAAAGACAGCATTTCGTACCGTTGACAAAGGGTAATGTAGTTTCACAGTACCTAAGACTTAATGAGCATGATGTGCGCTTTGTACTGTTTTAAGCACTCGAGCCATCCCTCTTCTTTTTCGTTAAACTGGCGAAAAGGCAGTGTAGCACCTGAGGCTACAGTTGTTGCATATTTTGTTGCGTTAAGTGTTTGGTTCGCCAGTAACTGCTGTACCATGCTTAGAAGGGCTGCAGTCTGCTGTGTGTGAAACTGGAACATTTGTGGTAGCTGCGTTGCATCTATTGCTTGCAGTGTTGTTGCCTGAGCTGTAGGTTTGAGAGGTGCGTTGCTCATTTTGGAATAGGCAAAAGCAATAAACAGACAACAGAGCAATAAAAAGAACGACACAAGTATAAAAAATATCTGCAACTCCCACCTGAAAACATTGAATGGAAAAAAAATACTACAGGAAACAATGTTAAAACATGGAAACATACCGCTGCAAAGAAGAGACAAGGTAGATTTAAGGCGACAGCAAAACACAAAAGCCCTTCACAAAACAAGATCTTTGGCAGTGGTTGCTCTGTTAACAGGTTGTAGCTATTGTGTTCGTTCACCTCGTTGCCAGTCTTGTTGTGTCTAGAGATCCTGTGTACTCGGTAAGCTAGACAAACCATCAAACAACTAGTATTAATAAGTTTTATTACAATGAGACATGTACAAATACTCAACTTTGATAAATGTGTCGCAAGCAATCGGTGTTCTTCAGAATAGACAAATAAAAGTCTTTGCTACATAATGATCGCTAACAAAGTGGCTAACACTGAAGCTGCTATCCAAGTGCCTGACGTATAAGCTCTATTGTAGTGTTTAACGTTCACGATACTATCCAAGTGGGTAATCTTGAGCTGCTATTGAACAAATCTACTAAGTCAAGTGCTCTTGCCAACATTTCAGAAAATGTTTTGCAAAGCGTACAAGCCAACGCTATAGGCCAGTGGCTAGTTCAGGGATGGTTCAAAAGGCTCTAAGCACTATGGGACTTAACATCTGAGGTCATCAGTCCCCTAGACTTAGAACTACTTAAACCTAACTAACCTAAGAACATCACACACGTGCATGTCCGCGACTGTAGCAGGAGCACGGTTCCAGACTGAAACACCTAGAACCTAGAACCACTCGCCCAAAGCGCCCGGTGTTGTCAGCGATGTATCGTCAACTTGTTGCAACAGTGGATTTACGGAGCGTTATCAATGACAAAGATAAAACATACAGAGAGATAGTGTACGTACATGTCTCGACCCTAATTTTTCGTATTCCACGAGGATTAGTAGTTCTGACTGCGGCACTAGAGGTTTTTCTTTCACACAGAATTCTTTGTAGTGTGCATAATATGCCATATCTTATAAATAAATTAGTTAGTGGTGATAAAATACATGAGTAGTAGACCACCATCATCACTGCAGTCACGCTGACGATTTTATTTCTAGCAATTCTCAGCTTGTCGAATGTTCTAGTGCATCAGGGCATAACAGCCCCATATAGAGTAAATGGACAGCGGATAGCGGAACTCTGTCGAGTGTAAAACAGAGCCAGTGAGCGTCAGTGAGTTTGACCAATCTAGATGCATCAGATAGTCTCTGATGATGGTATGATGGGCACCGTGACTGAATTTCTACAACCTTAGCTCTTAACAAAATATACAGTTCATGGTGAAAAAGAGAATTATTTTCAGACCACAATGCATGTAGTAAATCTAGTGCTAGTGATCATACGGTCTCCTTGAGGCATTTAGTTCCACACAAAGAATCCAGGTGTCCAATTTTTCTGTATGGAAAGTGTGTCAGTGCGCTTTATCTTGCGCGCGCCAGCCCGGCGGCTGAGTAAGCAGTAAACGAACCTCGCTGTACTGACGGTGCCGCCGCAGCCCGCAGCGCGCAATGTCGCGTACCGAGTACACAGCAGCAGCTGTCTAGACGAGGGCCAGCCCTGCTCCACAGCACAAGCGGAGTTCATTGACTCCAGCCATTAAACTGACAAATTTCAATCTGTGGTTCCAGCAACCGAAAACTGTACATAATAATTGGTAGACACAATAATTGTCTGAGAAATAAAAACATATCCTTCACTGAACCCACTTCAAAATTTCTGAAGCTGCTTATAGTGTACATCACGAAAAATAGAGCTTCTTGGGGCATTGGAACTATGAGCATTATATTGTGAGATGATTTCATGCCACTGATCTCTTAACAAGAAGACAGGGATAAGATCATATCATTGTGCGGCAGTGACTTCTGATCCAAGTTATAACTACCCCGTAAAAAGTTAACAAATAAGTAAAATCGACACACCATGAACGAACAATCCCAATGGGCCGGAAATCAGTAGGTGTGTTGTGCAAATTCAGACGAACAAACGATTTTAGTTTCAGAAAAGAACTGTGTGATTTACTCAATAGAAATAGCTTCACCGAATGAGCAAGTGAATAAAGCGTTGGTCCACCTGTGTCCCTTACTGTGGTAGTTATTCGGCTTTGCACAGAATGATTGAGTTGTTGGGTCCTCCTGAGGGACATCGTGCCAGATTTTGTCCAATTCAATCGTCAGATTGTGAAAATTCTTAGCTGATTCGAGGGCCGTGTCCATAGATCCAGAGACCTCGCTGGCCAAAGTACTGTTTGGGTGTCACAAGGGCCGTGTACGGGCTGCATTACTTTGCTGAAAGATAAGCCCAGGGTAGTTTGCCATGAAGGGAAACAAGATGGGGCATACAAAGCCTCGAAGTACCATTGTTCAATAAGGGTACTTCAGAAGACAACGAAATATGTCCTGCTGCGAAACAAACGCAGTCGTCGTTGTCGTGCAGCATTGTGCGCGACATTCAGGTAGGTATCCCTCCTTTGTCTGGGGCGCATCCGGACACGTCTTCGAAGTCGTCGGCTCCGTTTGAAGCGGCAGTCATCACTGACGTCAGTTCTACTCCAGTCAATGGGATCTGAGGCAGAAAACGTGTCTGGAGACACCGTAGAGAACGGTGGAATACCAACATCACTGTCGCCGGCCATTCGGACCCACAACCGGAGTGCTCATTTCATTTCATAGTAGATCCCTTACAGCAAAGCATGTGCAAGCTCAGTTTCCATTTTACGATGCTACCACTTTAGTTGAGCTACGTACTTAGCATGTAGACAGTACACTTTGTATAACAACAAGATGTTTTGTTAACGCCTGCAATGTACCATCATTTCTTTCACTGTTCATTCTGGCACAGAGAGCCTCAATACAGAACTGCGAATGGAAACTTTCATCTAGCAGTAGTAATACAGTTAATGCTATTACATTTGTTTAAAACGACAGAGGCTCGAGAATAGCCATCAGAACTTCAGAGTCCTATGGGATCTATCGTTTCAGTACTAGGTAGCCAAAAGCTGCAGACAATATTTTGGCTTTCATGTGAGTAAAATGAAACGTCCTTTGATGTGGCTTCTTGATAAAGCTGTGAAGAGCAGCGCATAACAGTGAAGTACTAATCATTTACGGTACATATTAACAGATGCGTAATCCTAATTTTCCCTCAGATATTAAATGTTCACAGCCTTCACAAACTTTTAATTTATTTATTTGTTCCCCTCTCTCTTATGTACTGCTTATTTAGCCTCACCAGATGGGCCTTAAATCCCCTATCTTACGTCTGACTAGAAACAACAATTGCAAAAAAGATCATAACAGTCAACAATAACAATTAATAATTAGCATACGTAATTAAAATAGTATTTGGGAATAATAATACTATTTTTACAATAACGGAGAAGTTAAGAAATATATAGATTTTTTTTACTACAGGACCAACTCAGTGATAATAATCTGCCCAATTAGTAATAACTAACAACAGGCAATCCTAATAATAATAATAATAATAATAATAATAATAATAATAATAATTGTGACACTACTTATAAAATAATGGTGGCATTAAGAATGATATTGATCAGTTTAGCGCACTGGAAGCATTTTTTCGTGTTATAAGAAGTGAGAGGTATAAAGAAAGAAGAGAAGATTCAAATGAAAGTGACAGTGGCTGATAGGAAATTAGACAATCTCAGAAAAGAACTCTATACAGAAGAGAGGAAAGAGTAGTGGAGGAGAGTGGGTTGTCGGTAGTGAGCTGTGGAAAGATAGCTATTGTGACAGAAGGTGCTGCGTTAGCTCTCTTTTAAAGCTTGAAAGGATTCCAATTTCTTTCATATTTTGAGGAATGCGGTTCAGCAGTCGGGTTCGTGATGCAGCAAATCATTTAGGAATTCGAATTTTGTGGTACGTTGCTATGGGACCAAACTGTTGAGGTCATCGGCCCCTAAGCTTTCACACCACTTAATCTAACTGAAACTAACTTACGCTAAGGACAACACACACACCCATGCCCGAGGGAGGATTCGAATCTCCGACGGGGAGAGCTGCACGAGCCATAACAAGACGACCCAGTCCGTGCGGCCTCCCCGCACGGCAGTGATTTAAGGAACATGGCAGTGTTGAGTACTGATAGGGAAAAGAATTTACTTTGTTTTGATCGAGTATTTCTGCCCTTTTGCCCAGGTGGTTGTAAGGGTGCAGATAAAAGTCAAGGACAATGACTGAGAAGACGATACAGCAAGTACAGGGTATGATAATCTCATTGGTTGTCACCATGTAGCCATGATAACTGGTCATAGACAGGACTGATATGGTCGAAAAAAGTTACAACACATATGTACCACACTGTCATTCATTCCATCATCACTACTAGCCTCGCCGTTGAGCGCCCTTAGGCTCAAAGTCACAAACACACACACACACACACACACACACACACACACACACACACACACACAAGAGATTTCATCTTTAGTTCCAGTCGGCAGTTGTGATTCATTACTAACGTACGTGTACTCCTGTTATGATGTCCTTTGAACATTAGACGGAGTCATAAAATACTGTTTTGAAAGTCCAGTCCGATTCGACACACGTATTCGTTTTGTTGCTATAGCGACTGCCTTAGAATAAAACTAACCCAGTCAGTGTACTGGAATGAGGAGAACTTTGCAGAACAAGTTTCACACGTCAGCAGTGTTGTCGTTGTCGACACATACATACCGGACCGTGACTTCCTAGCCAAGCTTAATTCAAGCTCATATCTGAACGCTAAAGGTCAGAACTTTTGCTTATCCTGTTTGGAACGTGTTCTAGCAACCAAAGCTCGCAATCACGCACTAGTACGATGTTTCATTTTACCTGTAGACGTTAGTCATTTGTAACGTTATTCTATGCAAATCGTATTATGAACATTTGTTTTATTCAGTATTCTTTTTAAAATATTTGTTGTTACTACATTTTTCCTATGAAATACCTGTGGTCTTTTTTCTTTTTCATGAGATGAAGGGTTGTCATGTGAAAAATAATGAAACCGGTAACCATACGGAACTTAAAATTGTATGTGTGTGCCAAACAGAGCACTCAATTTGAACCTAGAACGCAGAAGCCTCTCTGCAAGCTACAACGCAATGCGAAAGAATTTAACAGTCTGCTCAGGACCACAGACTGAATTTGTATGCAAATGAATATAGAGGGGCTACGTCTACTCAGATAAAAGAAAAGTGTAAAAATGTTTTAAAAATATGAAATAATCTGATGACGACCATCAGTCAGAAAACACTGGACCTACAACAACAACTAAGTATGTCATAAATAACTCCAGTCGGAACGTGTAATTGTCGTTGTTTTTGGCTGAAAACTTTTGGCCAATCTTTGATCCTTGTGTATCAACGACTGTTGTTTTATTGCTTCACATTTGATTGTCCGTGATGAGACTGATCTTAGTCAGGCTTTTCACCGTCTCTTCTACGAGAGCAAAACTAATGTAGATCAGATTTCTGAGACTATTTATCTGGACTAGAATGACTTGTCCAAGAAGATAACCTGATCTCACACCCCTAAACGATTCCTTCGTGCGTTTCTAGATATTTGTTCAATTATAATATTTCGGACAAGTCCATAGATAGCGCTGACAGATTATAAGCCACGGATGCTTATCTTCGAACACGGCAGAAGTATCTGAAACTGTCCTGCATCTTTCATGCGACAGTGTTAGGCACGTCCTTGGCTCACAGTTTCGACAGTAGATCAGTTATAAAATGTTCACGGTGAAAAACATCATTAAAGTAATTACGTGTAAATGTTGTTTCTGTCTCAATGAGTAAGGTAAAGTTAAGAGACGTAAAGCGTAAACGTCGGAACGTCGTCTGACAAGTTCGAGGCCCTTCTGTCTTCACTTTATTTCACAGAATCCTAATCTTATAGTCTCATATAATCTAGAGGAAAGGTTACTGTACCTCAACAGCCGAATAAATAGCAGAAACATACTGTAACATAATTGTCGTTCCAGTAATTTGAAATGAACGGTAGTTACTCTGGGAGTGAAAGGAGCACCGCAGAAATGTGAGTATTCTCTTGCATGTGTCACGTGTGTTGCACGTGGCAGCTGCACCTGTGTCTCAAGGAGACGGTTACATGACGCAGGCCCTGCCACCAAATCCTTACACTATATCATATGCCGTTTCGTAGCTTTTATCCAGCGTTTCAGCAAAACCTCTGGTTGTCTATATTCCTCTTCTCTGGTAGAACATTGCTGTAATAACTTCTTTCATCCCTCTCAAGACAACTTACTTTCCAAAATCGGTGATGCAGTTGTAGTTCCATCCGCTGAAAGTACAGAAGCAGTTCCATTTCGTGTTCGTCTTAAAAGTGGGAAGATCAACATTCATCAGAGATTCCACAACACCTAACTTAATAAACAACTGAATGCATGTAAACTGATGACAATTCTCTACATACTTGTGCCGTGCGCCTGCGTTTAATTTCCCGTTATTCCCTCGGATTTGGAATCCAACTGGCCATAAGAGGGCATGGAGCGCTACTGTCGCTGGTATCCAGTAGAGGTAAGGTCGGAGGAGAGGGTAGTTAAGGGCTCCAGCGACCTGGAGAAGAGGAGTGTGACACGGGCGGCGGAGAGCGCAATTGAGGCGGAGTGCTATTATGGCGAAGCATCTGCCGTGGCCCGTTGGCAAGAGATGTGCCTTTCATCAGTGCGGGTGTGGCGGGGCCGAGTGTTGGTCGCAGCCATCAACATTGCTTGTTAGAAGCTACTGAGGCACGATGCACAGTATTCGGCGTGTCCTCTGCTACTGGAGTGGAAGGCAGTTTGTGTCCATAGTGGTGCCTGGTTGAAGTCCGCTCAGACCTCTGCAAGTACTGGACGTGGTGGCGTATGCAGGAAGATACCCGTTGTTTCCGACTACGAGCAATATTCGTTACACTCTTCTCTTTGAGGCCTCGAAGCAAGCATTACTCAATGGACGCTGGACTTCACGAGAAATCACAGTGAACATCTGATTAGTTCAAAAATGGTTCAAATGTCTTTGAGAACTATGGTACTTAACATCTACAGTTATCAGTCCCCTAGAACTTAGAACTACTTAAGCCTAAGGACAGCACACAACACCCAGCCATCACGAGGCAGAGAAAATCCCTAACCCCTATGTGTGTGTGTGTGTGTGTGTGTGTGTGTGTGTGTGTGTGTGTGTGTGTGTGTGTGTGTGCTATTTATGAAGGTTTCTTCTAGAACTACTTGAGTTCCGTTCTGAAAAAGTGTGTGGGCCTGTGGCTGTCACTATTCCAAACTGATTTTAGAATCTAATGGTATAAAATGCACATGTAATTATGCTGATTTAAGAATTGTACTATATAGTGAGCGAAAATAGTTTGATGTAGCTACCTTATTTGTGAGCCATGTCTATAATTACCTGTTGGCTAGTATCACGAGCTCGAGCTGCTTACTAAATTGTTTGCATCTACATAAAAAATTGAAGAAAAATTTTATGCCTGAGTAGTAAAGTCAGTTTCCTGAAGAGTGTTCGTATTTTTCTCCATTTGTAGTATGTTTAATTTTTACTAAATAATGAACGAGTTGTCTGTTACAGGATACAATCACCTCTCTCTTGTCTTGTGTGGTCTAGTTAAAGATGCCGGTGTCATGTTAGAAATTTTTATGAAGGTTTTTTAGCACTGTGATGGGGAAAACGCTGTCCTATGTTAGTAGAGAAGGAGGAATTATTACTAATGGCGTTGCCTCTGCCACCGCTTCTATTATAAGTTTGAACCATATCTGTCAGTCAATTTGGGTACTTCGAAGACATTAGCGTTTTGATAATTACTGGCAATAGGAGATAGTTGATATCTGTGACAAATTCATTTGATCATATGTTTCGCTATTTGTAATGTAAAAGTATTTTTGCTTGATTTAATATTCTTTACTGAAAGGAAGTGATTTTGTACTGTTGCCGTTTTGAGGTGTTTTCTATCAGTTGTGATTTAAATTCAGTCTGTTGAGTTCTGGAGGCAACTTGTTAACGTTATTCTTGGATTTTTGCTTTTTTTTAAATTCGTTAATGTTTTTAGAAACGTTAATTAAGTCATTATGACTCAGTATCTTTCCACCCGTCAGCTCCATACCACATTTCTATGGTATCTGAGCGTGGTTGTAAACGAGTGGCAGAGTTCTGATTCTCTCTATTAGTAGGGGAAAAAATTTATGATTAAATCTGTGAGAACCAAATTACTGTTTAGATATTTTTGGTTCCAGGTGTATTTGTTAACGAAGGTAGATCATGGATCCGAGACCGATGGTCAGAATTTATTTGACAAACCACAAATTAAATAGGAGGTGGCTGTACATGGAGAAAATCAGGATCGTAGTGTGACTGAAGCGGCGCAGAGCCTGCGGGGGTCACTGAGTCGTGCGCATGCTCTAAACACAGACACCGTAGGCGAGGTATGTGACGCTACTCTGTTTGCAACAGCCTGCAGCACAGCGCGTAGGCCAACCTTCACTTATTGCAGCGCAGTGTGCCTACGCACGAACAAGTGTTTCGCGTTCAAGGGCATATAAATCAATCTGCTAATCGCGTTGCCGACCTTAGTGCGATTAGCTCAGACACTAAGCAGCAAACAGTCATTGAAAGATTGAAGGACAAAGTAGGTTAATTTCAGCTTGACGGGAGCCCCTTGAACTGGCAAGCGAATACGGCCAAGGAAGACGATTCCTATCCCAGGGAAGGTTACGGCTGTAAGGTAGTGGTACTTTAGAGGAGGCAACGGTCATAATTGGAACTTATTCAGTAAGTTGCCTAATCATCTTATGACTATATTTCACAGCACTTTTAAGTTGGTTATCAACACAAATGAGCAAATTGTTAACTTGTTGTGGTTAACAGTTCGTTTGCAGAATCAGGGCAGGGTGTTACAAGATGCTGTTATTTCTCCAGCTATATATCCGTTAATGCATGGTAAATGGGGTGGGAGGGGGGGGGGGGACGCTTCACTCAGTTCAGACAAAAGTTGTTGGAAAATGTTTTGGCCAGCAGGTTTCGTTATGAACTCATGTTTATCGTGTCAAGAGTCTTGAGGAGAGTTTGGCCCGGTATGTTGGGGAAATTAGAAGGCAGTTAATGTTGTGTCGTAATTTTCCCGAACTGGAGCTTGCGAACAATATTAGCGAAGAAATGCGTCCTGTGGATTGGTGGCGAGTACTTCTTGTTGAGAGGCCGCAAAGTTTTTCGGACCTTGACGCGTTAGTTACCGAGATAGAGAAATTTCGATTTAGCGATGAGAGGCACTTCGCTGTTTCTAATGATTTTAGCTTAGCAGGTGAGATCTGTGGATAGAGAAAATTAGATAGAACGTTGACACAAAAAGTCGGGTACTTGCCATCGTTGTAATCAGTATGGACGTTTTGACCGTGAATGTTCGGCACCCAGAGAGAAAGGAAAACAGAGCTGACGCCAGAAGGGTGCACATTTCTGCGGAAGCCGGCATAAATTAACAGGACCCATAAAATCAGAGCGTCGGCTCCGAGGAAACTGCCTTTTTTTTGTGTCACTGTAGGCCGTGAGCCTGTTTGTGCATTGTTAGATTGTGGTAGCAGCCTTTCGTTAGGTAGGTTTTCTTGAATTTGTAAATTTTCGCCGACCGTTGTGACCGAGCTGTTCTAGGCGCTTCAGTCCGGAACCGCGCAACTGCTACGGTCGCAGGTTCGAATCCTGCCTTGGGCATGGATTTGTGTGATATCCTTAGTTTTGTTAGGTTTATGTAGTTCTAAGTCTAGGGGTCTTATGACGTCAGATGTTAAGTCCCATAGTGCTTAGAGCCTTTTGAACCATTTATAAATTTCCTAACATCCCAAGCTAAGTGTCGGAGTGTTAATGGCAGGATAGGTTCAGTCGTAGAGAATGTCGGTTAGTATCTGAAGACTGAACAGCGGTCATGGCCAAATGTATTTCCGGTGGTACAGGGTCTGAGTACTTTTGCAATTTTGGGATGTGATTTCTTTGAACTCACCAGTTGCATGTTGAATTGCCTTCACAGAGAAATGGTTTAAATGTCGTCTAGGAAGAAAGTACCTGTTGTATGATCATAAGCGATCACGGCGAATATGTGCTGTGGCGGAAGATGGGTCTCCCTTTAAGCTTTCGCATTAGGCACCGGAGGGTTGAATGCCTCATTACAGGTGTTAAATCAATATTCAGAAGTACTCACTGATAGGTTCGGCGGCACTAATAAGGTTGAATACACCTTTAGGTTAACAGGTGAGGTGCAGTTCGGAAATCTCTTTAGCGATCGATTATCAACCTCTAAAATGAAAGAACTTTGCAAGATAACCGATCAGCAATTGGCCTATGTGGTAACTCGTCCATCCACCTCTCCTTATTCCTCTCCGGTATTTTTATTGGAAGAGGCCGAGGGTAAAGGATTATGCCCGCAATTTGAACCAGAAGGTGATCTTAGAATCTGTCCCGCTTCGGGATCTACATTATTTTTATCTGGTTTACTGGTGTAAAATATTTTTCTATCAGGGATCTGAATCAAGCATATCATCAGATAACGATAACAGCAGAGTCAAAGCCCTAGACTGCGTTCAGTACTGACTCGAAATTATTTGTATGTAATAGTGTCCCTTTCGGTTTGTTTATGGAAGCTGCTGTGTTATCCTGTCCTCTAGATTCTGTGCTAATGTAATTATCTTGACGATGTCGTAATTTATAGTGAGAACTTTGAACAACGCTGAAGTCATTTGGGTCAGGTGCTAGGCCAGCTGCTGAGGAAGGAAATTTCCTTTTGGTGTCACATAGTGCTGGGCAATGGGGAAATGGTTTAACAACTGATAAACAACGTACCAACGCCAGCCGTTACTTTCCGATGCCTACAAATACAGATACTGAGAGATTCGTTGGGATGACCAACTTTTTCTCGAGACTTTGTGCCACGTTTTGCACAGTTGGCAGCCCCTCTTAAAGAACGAAGGCTGAAGGGGGAGAAATTTGCTTAGGGTGAATCACAGAAAGCATCCTTTGAAGATCTGGAAGTCGCTTTATCTAATGCGCTGGTTTTGGCCATACCTAATTTTGAGGATTTTGTTCTCCAAACCGATGCTTGTAATTTTGGAATTTCTGCAGTCCTCTTGCGAAATAAAATAAAACAAAACGAAACTAGGGTGAAAGATGGACTATTGGCTATACCTAGAAATATTCGGAAAGAAATATTCGGTATATGAGTTAGAAACGTTGGAAGTGTTATTCGGCTTTGAGTGTTTAAAGTTTTATCTTGAACATAAATCTTTCTTATTACAAGCTAACAACTATACGTTATCGCGGGTTTTGGCCCAGCCTGCGAAACAGGACGCATATACAGGTTGGTGGTGAGAATCTCCGCATTCTCTTTTCAGGTGTGTAATATCAAGGGCAAGGATAATAAAGTGGTCTATGCCGTAAGTCGAATGTTTCCTGAAGACGACTCTGGAAAATCCAGCAAGTATGACCAGGAGTTTGTTTGTGTGGAAGCAGTTTCAGCAGAGATTCCGGGATTGTTTGGTGATCTGTCAGCAGAAATATGAGGATCTTCAGTTAGCCTCTATAAAGCACAAGCTGCTGGAAGGAATAGATGTTGCGGGATATTCCATTGAAAGGGAATTCTGTGTTTTAGGATCCGTTATGGTGGCAAAGAGAAGTTGTCTCACCAAGGGGTTGGTGCTGGCTGTGTCCCGGTATTTAAATTAGCCCTTTTGTTGTGGTCATTTGGGTGGTTATTGCGAAGATAAAGCAACACCTTACCTGACCCACCTTAAATGGAGACATTCGAAAGATGTTGTAAAGCGGAACCCATTCTGAATACATGTAACTCCCAAGGGGGCTCGGTACTCTTTAGTGTGTTCATGCTTAACTACCACGGGGCTTCAGCCTTTGCAGCATTATCCCCTTATTTGCTGCTTGTCTATCCTCTTTCTATTCATTTATCTGTCCCTTGGGGAACATGTCTTGGAAGTTATTGGGAGTGTTCCGCATTCTGTCGCTGATGTGCGAACAGTCTTACCTTTATTTTTGGCTCCTTTTCCTTGTTCCCCTACTCCTCTCGTTCCTCTGCTTCGCATTTTTTCTACTTCCTCCATGTCAGCTTCTGAAGGCAGGCCCAAGCATCTGACGCATAGCAGGTAACAAGGTAAAGTGTAATTCCCAGCCACGTGTCGACAGGTAGGGTTCGCATATACCCCCTGGTATATGCCAGGCCCAGCGAGGGGTGATTGCCTGTGATGCAGCCTTCCCAAATTGCCGATTGGTCACTCCGTCAAATGTTCAGGAGGTGTGACCTGAAGTGTGTAGAGTCACCTAAGGCGGGTGTGATCCCCAGTTGGAAGGAGCACGCTATCAGAGACGCCGGAAATCATATGGATTTCCTATAAATGAGTTACTCATCATCCCAATCAACGTCTACAAAACATAAACGTAATGGGGCTATTGATTCAGAGATCCTTCCCACTCCACCACGGTTCCTTGTGGTTTCAAGTACTGAAGACGGTCAGTCCTTTGCTACAGGTCAATCCGTTTATTATTCAGGAAGGTGTTCTTGCAATTTTTCGCCTTGTGTAGTCCTGTTCTCGTTTATGGAATGGCACTTTGATTTTGGAGAAGTTTCTGATTCTCAAACACAACAACTGCTTGCTGTCTCACTTCTCCACAGCTACCCTATTCGTGTCGAGGCCCACAGAACTTTGAATTCTTCCCTTGGTGTAATTTACATTGAGCGGTGCGTGGCTCGTGTTCCCGCCATCACGTATTTACACCCTGTTACTAACGAACTTCCACATCACTAAGTTAATTTAAATTACTACTGTCAGTGAGTTGCTGCTTTGCCTGACCGTGAGGCCCGTTAAGAGCGATTATCGATATATCCCCTCTCGTAGTATCTTTGCTCATCTGCTATTACTTCCTGGTTGTTGTCTGTTGTAAGCGAGTTCGGGTCGCCACTTCGAGCTGCCAGTCAGTTGGAACGCGTTTGGAGCCCAGTAGAGAGCTGCCAGTCGAGGAATTGCAATGCACAGTAGTGCAGTCGGGTTGGAGCAGCAGTGAGGCCTTCGTCGACATGGCTCGCCCGACCATTGACCCCACGCATCACTTGAGCCGGGCCACGGCCTGGGTGGATCGTCGCAGTTTGGTTCGACGATAGTTCATGAGTCGGATGTGTGTGTGTGTGTGTGTGTGTGTGTGTGTGTGTGTGTGTGTGTGTGTGTGTGTGTGTGTGTGTGTGTGCGTGCCCATCGACTCCCGATGTTTCTTCCAATGTGCTTAGTTAGAGTTGAGTATCGTTCAGGTATTCATGCAGTATTTGTCAGGTTGTGTGCTGTAATGGATATTTATTTGCGAAACCATTAGCACCGGCCAACCCAATTTTTCGATACCGTAGATTAATGAATATTTTTCTACGTACTGTCTCATATTTTTCACTCTATTCAAATTTGGTTGCATTTTTATATGTAGGTACGTCGATATATTGAGATGTTGAAATCGATATAGTACCTAGTGTGAATATCTTTGTACTTAATCTTATCTTTGATGCTGGCTTGTGCTTTTGGGGTGGAAGCGCAAAGAGTAGTCAAGTTTTTGTGTTGAATATGAACAGTCTTGACTTTGTGTTTGAAATGAAAAGATGAGTCGGAGTTGTGGACAATGAATAATGTTGCGAGATTTTTTAAGAGCAGTAACGGCTGCGAAATTGTATGATGAAGTAATGTTTTGAACATTCGAAAGTATAGAAAGTTTAATAAATGTGAACTTCTGTGAAAACTGAGTGTGAAGAATTATTTTCAAGTGACCATTGTTTAAAAAAGTATGAAGCAGATTGCAATGAAAAACATAAATCATCAAATTAATCGTGAAAGATTGTCTTCTTAAGTTCTTCAAGTCGGCGTAATTAACATCCGAGTGCCTTTCGCACCAACAGCAAGTCATGCTACCTAGACAACAATCCAAAGCCAGGGCGAGATCGTCGTTGGATTGCAAATACAAGATAAATGATATTATTGTTAATTTTCTTCAGTGACTGTAATCAGTTGATGTAGCAATACCTGCCACATTACAGACCTTTTAACTGCGCAATAAAAAGACCATACTTTGACTGCGCGACGTGATAATTTTTGAAGTAATTAACTGTTACTGGAGATATTGTTGTAGTGTGTAGTTGGTGTTATGTCCACTATTTTAGATGTTGTCGGCATTCTAAGGTGGTCAGTCGGTTGCTGTGGAATAGTAAGTTATCTCCTTGCGGTGCAGTCGACTAGGTCCGCTGCCGGTCTCTGCGTAGTGTCGTAGCGTGTGTGGAGCTGTCCGACTGCTACGAGCTTCGTGGTTCACCGACCTACGACGTTGAATTTGAGTAGTGGTTTCAACTACCCAAGCGATGTCCAATAATGTTCTGGTGGTTCGTTTCGGTGGTTCGCTGTTGGGGAGGTTTTCCTGTGAGCAGCT
Organism: Schistocerca gregaria; assembly: GCF_023897955.1. Lineage (NCBI taxonomy): Eukaryota > Metazoa > Arthropoda > Insecta > Orthoptera > Acrididae > Schistocerca > Schistocerca gregaria. The sequence continues at coordinate 363,018,481 of NC_064924.1, forward strand.
CCAAGTGCTTCTATAAATGAAATTTAGCCGCCATGCGGTGCAATTAACTATATTGGTTGACTACAATTCCAGTGCATTAGCGGAATTTTCTGCATTAGCGGAATTTTCTGCATTGTGGCCGTTAGTTTTCTGGTTACCTCCCCTGGCCACTGACGTAAATTCACGCAGTGTTATTTTGTGTGAAGTTAACTATATTACCGTATTTATATATTCAAGTGTACCAGCGGAATTTTCAGACTTGTGGCCGTTAGTGTTCCTGTTACCTGCTTCCCTGGCTACTAACCTAATTTCAGGCAGCGTCCTTTCCTCACCTGTTGTTGCTGTCCAACATGGTGTGTAGTTTGGACAGCTAATACATACATCATTGTGGATTATCACGTTTGTACCCTTTTGTGTTTGAGTTCTCACGTACTTCGTCGTGGCAAGCAAGCGATTGGTCGGTCAGTCCGTGACTATTCCTTGGTTGGGTTCGCGTGGATTAGTTGTGGTTGGGCTCAGCGTCTGTCTCGCTTAAGTGAACGAAGGCAGACCGATCCACCGGAGACTCCTGAGTGCCGTTCTCTTAATTATACTATTGGCAGGCTTAATGTTGTAATTTATTTGTATTTTATATTTTTAATTTGGCAAGGCTAGATGTCGGCCTTCAGCCCTGGAAACACGTTCTTAGAGTTTCCTTCAAGTCCAAACACTAACGCCTTCTGATCTTGAAAGGTTATTGTAATTTCCTCTGAAAGATTTTACAAGTTATTCTAGGCCTTCCGCCATTGGTGTTGCAAAAAGCAAATTGTTAGCTTAATGTATTGTTTTACGTATTGTTGGAATATATATTTCCTTAATTTTCACAATTTAACTTGGCGGCCTTAAACCATGTTATTGCGTTTGATTATCTCTTTCTGTACACCTTGTGGGCCATCAGCCCTGATAGCATCTTAAAACACTGTGGCCTTCTGCCTTTGGTAATCATCATAGTATATTTGGAAATTAGAACATTATATCCGACGGCCTTCAGCTGCTCCGCATGCTGATCTCATTTATGTATACGATTTATCTTATTCTTAAATTTAATTGTGTGTCATGTCTTTTCTAAATTGAACTTATTCTAGAGCATCTGTTAGGAGGCCTTCAGCCTCGAAGCAAATTTAATTCTTTCAAAATTGTATTTGTGAACTAAATATAATAAATTACCATTGTCAAATGAATCCCACCGCAACTCCCTTGGGCCTTTCCACAATCCTAATTACCTGCTAGCTCTGCGTGATTTAGCGGGCTGCTTAACGGTCAAACCGAGGCATAAATACACTCCTGGAAATTGAAATAAGAACACTGTGAATTCATTGTCCCAGGAAGGGGAAACTTTATTGATACATTCCTGGGGTCAGATACATCACATGATCACACTCACAGAGCCACAGGCACATAGACACAGGCAACAGAGCATGCATAATGTCGGCACTAGTACAGTGTATATCCACCTTTCGCAGCAATGCAGGCTGCTATTCTCCCATGGAGACGATCGTAGAGATGCTGGATGTAGTCCTGTGGAACGGCTTGCCATGCCATTTCCACCTGGTGCCTCAGTTGGACCAGCGTTCGTACTGGACGTGCAGACCGCGTGAGACGACGCTTCATCCAGTCCAAAACATGCTCAATGGGGGACAGATCCGGAGATCTTGCTGGCCAGGGTAGTTGACTTACACCTTCTAGAGCACGTTGGGTGGCACGGGATAAATGCGGACGTGCATTGTCCTGTTGGAACAGCAAGTTCCCTTGCCGGTCTAGGAATGGTAGAACGATGGGTTCGATGACGGTTTGGATGTACCGTGCACTATTCAGTGTCCCCTCGACGATCACCAGAGGTGTACGGCCAGTGTAGGAGATCGCTCCCCACACCATGATGCCGGGTGGTGGCCCTGTGTGCCTCGGCCGTATGCAGTCCTGATTGTGGCGCTCACCTGCACGGCGCCAAACACGCATACGACCATCATTGGCACCAAGGCAGAAGCGACTCTCATCGCTGAAGACTACACGTCTCCATTCATCGCTCCATTCATGCCTGTCGCGACACTACTGGAGGCGGGCTGCACGATGTTGGGGCGTGAGCGGAAGACGGCCTAACGGTGTGCGGGACCGTAGCCCAGCTTCATGGAGACGGTTGCAAATGGTCCTCGCCGATACCCCAGGAGCAACAGTGTCCCTAATTTGCTGGGAAGTGGCGGTGCGGTCCCCTACGGCACTGCGTAGGATCCTACGGTCTTGGCGTGCATTCGTGCGTCGCTGCGGTCCGGTCCCAGGTCGACGGGCACGTGCACCTTCCGCCGACCACTGGCGACAACATCAATGTACTGTGGAGACCTCACACCCCACGTGTTGAGCAATTCGGCGGTACGTCCACCCGGCCTCCCGCATGCCCACTATACGCTCTCGCTCAAAGTCCGTCAACTGCACATACGGTTCACGTCCATGCTGTCGCGGCATGCTACCAGTGTTAAAGACTGCGATGGAGCTCCGTATGCCACGGCAAACTGGCTGACACTGTCGGCGGCGGTGCACAAATGCTGCGCAGCTAGCGCCATTCGACGGCCAACACTGCGGTTCCTGATGTGTCCGCTGTGCCGTACGTATGATCATTGCTTGTACAGCCCTCTCGCAGTGTCCGGAGCAAGTATGGTGGGTCTGACACACCGGTGTCAATGTGTTCTTTTTTCCATTTCCAGGAATGTACAATCTTATCTCTCTCATCAGGGTTCATTGCCATCAGTCGGGTAATGAGAAAGGTAGTTTCGTCCATAGTGCCCACCCGCACTCTCTTCCTCACCTTTGATAGTATGGTGTTGCCGACCAAGCCAAAGCAGGCTACGAAATGATCAGTCTGGCCGTACATTGGAACACGATTCGCAGCTACCAATGTCATCGTTTTAACCACACAATTACATCTTGTCGACACCAAGACAAATGTGTAAGCCCTGGCAGGGATGCACAAGAGGGCGATTGTCCGTCTCCTTATCCTTGCTGTATCAACTGCAATGGCGGAAAATGACGCCTCCTCTCGGGATTGTCCCATATATCTAGATAAATAGCCTGTCCAATAGCTCGAAAGTTACCTGCTAGTCGGAAACCATGTGTTCTCCCTTCTGGTACCTATAGTTCTGTTCTTGTTACCCCTGGCTCCATGAAAGACATGGCGATGCAGACGTGCAACCTCAAATTCGGCGTGGTGGTTGTGGAATCACCCAGTTTCAAGGTAGCATTGCCATCCCCCCGTCCCACTGTGCAACAAACTGACAAATTCTTTCCCCAAGGGGCGATGACTACACAACCAGTAGATACGAAAGGACAGAAGGGGTACTCCCATGAAGACTTCCTCTGTCCCTCCAGCCTAACAAAACCCCAAAACCCGAGTCTTCCTGTAACTGGAAAGGCTCCAAGAAGTCCACTAAAGGCAAACGGTCTTTTCGCCAAATCGAAGATCCTATTCGACAATGACTCTATGTGATACCTTATCCCGGCCAGCCTCTTTTTCGCCGGTGCGCACCACCAAATGTTTTTCGGCGTTGGATTCGATGGACCAAACCACACAAGCAAGCTGATGCTTCTGTGGACCCCATGGAGCAGGATCCTCCTGCTCCAGCGCCCTGTAGTATCTACTCTACACCGGCTGTCACTCGGCGGCCGCAGAGATGACACTCTCCCATCTCTTCCTCCTCACGACTGCCCTCCAATGGAACATTCGTGGCGCAAAGAGGATTTACTGCTGTTTTTAGCATTGCAGAATCTCCTTGTATTCTGCCTTCAGGTAACGAAATTGGGCCCTCACGATCGCTATTATCTTTCCAATGATTCGTTCTGACGTTCCTCCTGAGGTCGGCATCCCGTCTCACTGGGGCGTCATGCTACTCATACAGGATGACCTTCATAGTCAACCCATCTCCCTGACTACTCGTCTTCAAGCTGTTGCAGTTCGCCTTTTCCTTCCTCACCTGACGTTTTCCCGTTGTACCATTTGTGTACCTCCGTCCTTCGATGTCACCAGGACAGACTTCCTTCTGCTTATTGGGCAGCAAACTCCCCCATGTTTGCTACTCGGTGACTTAAATGCGTATCAACCACTGTAGGGTTCCCCAGGGCCTGCCAGAGAGGTGCCCTCTTGACTAACTTCTTAACCAACATAACCTGTTATGCCTTAAAACTGGAGCACCCACATTCTTTTCCGACTCCTCGCACACCTTTTCAAATTTGGACCTATTCTAATCTATTGCCCAGCTTGCCCATCATCTTGAGTGGTCCGTTCTTTCTGACTGAAAAGAATTCTGAAAGAATATGGCTGAAGGCCAGAAAAAAAGTTATTAATAAACAGAAGAGAATCGAAGCATTTGAGATGTGGTGCTATAGACGAATGTTGAAAATTAGGTAATGAATGAGGACGGTATACGCAGAATGGGAGAGAAAAGGAATGTGGAAAACACTGATAAGGAGAAGGGACAGAATGATAGGACATCTGCTAAGACATGTGGGAATAACTTCTAAGGTACTAGAGGGAGCTGTAGAGATTAATTGAGGACGTAGGTTGCAAGTGCTACTCTGAGATGAAGAGGTTAGCACAGGAAAGGAATTCGTGGCGGGCCGCATCAACCCAGTCAGTAGACTGACGACACACACAAAAAAAAAAAAAAAAAAAAAAAAAAAAAAAAAAAAAAAAAAAAAAAAAAGTCCTCCAAAGCTCTTTTAAATTCCGATTCTAATACTGGATCCCCTATCTCTTGTAAATCGACTCCTGTTTCTTCTTCTATGACATCAGACAAATCTTCACCCTCATAGAGGCTTTCAGTGTATTCTTTCCACCTATCCGCTCACTCCTGTGCATTTAACAGTGGAACTCCTGTTGCACTCTTAATGTTAACACCGTTGTTTTTAATGTCACCAAAGGTTGTTTTGACTTTCCTGTATGCTGAGTCTGTCCTTCCGACAATCATATCTTTTTCGATTTCTTCACATTTTTCCTGCAGCGATTTCGTCTTAGCTTCCCTGCACTTCCTATTTATTTCATTCCTCAGCGACTTGTATTTCTGTATTCCTGATTTTCCCGTAACATGTTTGTACTTGCTCCTTTCATCAATCAACTGAACTGTTTCTTCTGTTACCCATGGTTTCTTCGCAGCTACCTTCTTTGTACCTATGTTTCCCTTCCCAACTTCTGTGATGGCCCTTTTTAGAGATGTCCATTCCTCTTCAACTGTGCTGCCTACTGCGCTATTCCTTATTGCTGTATCTATAGCGTTAGAGATCTTCAAACGTATCTCGTCATTCCTTAGAACTTCCGTATCCCACTTCTTTGCGTATTGATTCTTCCTGACTAATGTCTTGGCCGGCCGCGGTGGTCTCGCGGTTAATGCGCTCAGTCCGGAACCGTGTGACTGCTACGGTCGCAGGTCCGAATCCTGCCTCGGGCATGGATGTGTGTGATGTCCTTAGGTTAGTTAGGTTTAAATAATTCTAAGTTCTAGGGGACTGATGACCACAGATGTTAAGTCCCATAGTGCTCAGAGCCGTTTTTGACTAATGCCTTGAACTTCAGCCTACTCTTCATCACTACTATATTGTGATCTGAGTCTATATCTGCTCCTGGGTACGCCTTACAATCCAGTATCTGATTTCGGAATCTCTGTCTGACCATGATGTAATCTAATTGGAATCTTCCTCTATCTCCCGGACATTTCCAATTATACAGAACTCAATTAGTCTTTCTCCTCTTTCATTCCTTGTCCCAAGCCCATATTCTCCTGTAACCTTTTCTTCTACTCCATCCCCTACAACTGCATTCCAGTCGCCCATGACTATTAGATTTTCGTCCCCCTTTACATACTGCTTTACCCTTTCAATATCCTCATAGACTATCTGTTCATCTTCAGCTTGCGACGTCAGCATGTATACCTGAACTATCGTTGTCGGTGTTGGTCTGCTGTCGATTCTGATTAGAACAACCCAGTCACTGAACTGTTCACAGTAACACACCCTCTGCCCTACCTTCCTATTCATAATGAATCGTACACCTGTTATACCATTTTTTGATGCTGTTGATATTACCCGATACTCATCTAACCAGAAATCCTTGTCTTCCTCCACTTCAGTTCAATGATCCCTAGTATATCTAGGTTGAGCCTTTTCATTTCGCTTTTCAGATTTTCTAGTTTCCCTACCACGTTTAAGCTTCTGACATTCGACGCCCCGACTCGTAGAACATTATCCTTTTGTTATTATTAAGGCATACAAACGGCTAAAGGCCTTAGTTACAAAACAGAAGAACTGAGGGCTTAAGGCCTGAATAACCAGAACTCCTGTAAGGAAATTTTGAAATGTTTTAAACACAGATCCTTCAAGTTTTAATTTAAGTAGGTTGAGGGCGTAATCTTTAATATTTCACATAAGGCTCGGCTGAAGGCCATATACTGAACACTACAACAAACTAAATTAATACACGGCGGAAGGCCTCGCACAGTACTTGAGACTAAAGAGAATCACAATCCCAAACAACAGAATAATGGTGCACAGAAGTGTTCCAAGAATTGGCCTGGGAATGAAACTCAAACCAGAGATCAGGTGACGCAGGCAGCCAAGCATAACACTAAGTAATCGGGTGGCAGCGCGACATAGGGACGGCTGACAAACCAACCATCAACTTAATTAATTTTCTTTCCAACCGACCGAGTCCATGGCAACCCAAAATACGAGGAACGAAGATCTCAGCAGCAATACGTCTTAAAAAATGACGTCTAAACACAGTCAATGCACAATAAACACTCAAAGACAAAAAATGAAAGACCAAAGCTGTCGAACTACACGCCGTGCCGGACAGCAACAACTCGGCCAGGAAAACACATTGCTGGAAAATTACGTTAATGACCAGGGCAGGTAACTGGAACGTTAACAGCCACAAGGCAGAGGATACCGCCGGTGCACTTCACTAATAAGTTACAATCATTTTAATAGTTAAACACCATACAGAAAGACGGCTGCAAAATTTGCCGACTCCGGCACACCATACGTTGCTGCTTGTGGGAATGTCCCATGAAGCAACAACTGGCAATGAACATGGAGACGTCACAGTAGTTGAGGTGTTATAACAGGTTAACTGATTACTCCATCCAGTATCCAGGTTTGGTGTGCGATGGAATTTGCAGCTCTCGCAGCTAGTGCCTCATAACTCCGCCCATGCATGCAGGCCGCCAGCGGCAACGGTCTGACCCCACGCTCCAGAGAGTTCCTCGCTGCTCTGTCGCATCCGACCGACTGTCTACTCAGGTACGCAGACAGCATACGTCTGCTCAGCGGAAACCACAGAAGCTACACACAGTTCCAAGTAAACACTTGCACCAAGAATTGTGACAATCCATAAACCAATCACTGTGGAACAACGAGAAGAAATGGCAAGTCCAACACAGAGATTCCATAAGCCGTCGGTGAGCAAATACATATCGTCTACTGAGACGATCGACCGAACGACAAACCACAGTCGTCCCTTTTTAAGTTATGAGTGTCGGCAACAGTCAGGAAGGTCTTGGCTGTCCGGAGCTTACTGCAGCTCCAACCTCACTCAACTCGATGGCTGTTCAGAACTCGGAGACACGGCAACCCGGGCACTCTGGCTTTTACCCACCTATGCAGGATGCTCTGTCGCATCCGACCGACTGTCTACTCCGGTACGCAGACAGCATACGTCTGCTCAGCGGAAACCACAGAAGCTACACACAGTTCCAAGTAAACACTTGCACCAAGAATTGTGACAATCCATAAACCAATCACTGTGGAACAACGAGAAGAAATGGCAAGTCCAACACAGAGATTCCATAAGCCGTCGGTGAGCAAATACATATCGTCTACTGAGACGATCGACCGAACGACAAACCACAGTCGTCCCTTTTCAAGTTATGAGTGTCGGCAACAGTCAGGAAGGTCTTGGCTGTCCGGAGCTTACTGCAGCTCCAACCTCACTCAACTCGATGGCTGTTCAGAACTCGGAGACACGGCGACCCGGGCACTCTGGCTTTTACCCACCTATGCAGAGTTAACTCTTGTCCATCGGTGACACCATCTCTGCACGAAGGAGGAACCGACACACGTCCGGCAAGATGACCAACTGACGAGGCCCAGAAACGGTTAAGAGGCCAAATACACGTCGCCTAATGAGACGACCAACCAAACGACAAACCGGTGATCGTTCCCGCTCCAATCTCCTTCCGTCTGACAGTATATGTGTGTTGCCTGCTGTCGTCAAGTACTGGCTGTCCGCGCCTCACTAGGGCCTCGTCTCCGACTGAACTCCCTACAGAGACGACCCATAAATACCACCTGACACTCCAGAGATAGTAAGACAGTGCACTTATCGATAAGCGCTGCTGCTGCCACTCAGGGGCTAGCAATCCAGCAACTTAATGAAGCCGAAAAAACTGAATAAGAAAGAGGCGACAGAACCATAAAAGCAATATGACGAGCAATAACCGGCATTACCGCCAGCAGCGCACAGTTCAACCTCCCCCAATCAAACAACCACCTTGGGGTCACATCCCAAAACCAAATTTACCTGCTGCCCCTTAAGGGAAACAAACAATGGTCATGAAAAGCCACAGGCGAAACCCTCGCTCGGACCAGCGATGCAGAGGCAACACCTGGCCATCGGCCACCTGACTTCTCAGCACCTGGAGAAGGGAGCGATTGAAGTTCCACAGGATGACCAATTAAAACCCCACTGCTCGATCAACAACGAAAAAAAGCGAGCTACTGCTCGGAGCCAACCAGTCAGAGGAAACACATGCCTATAGGCAAACCGATATCCCTACACTGGAGAAGGTACCAAGATAAGTCTCACAAGATGACCAACTTAAAAGACTATTCGCAGTTGAGAACGAAAAGAGCTGCCAGAATTTAAGACTATGAGGTGATGTCTGGGCAGTAAAGCAATAATTGTGCCCACACCCTGTCTACTGACTGCCCTTAATTTGAGTGCCTTCGAAACGCTGTGTCCTGACGGCCCCTAATAGCCTTGAACGAAACTCAATTGCTGCGTCTGTCTCTGGTGTGATGTGAACCAGGTGGGGAACGGTAGCATGTATGCGGGCCAATCTATTAGGAACATTGCTCTCAATAGGCTGGCGATATATCGCCAACTCATAAACAATGTGGTCCTTCCTCAACAGGCCGATCCCTGAGCGCTGTCTGACCGCCATTTAAACAAGACACGTGAAAGAAACAACAATCAAAACCATATGATGCAACACTAACAGAAATAAAATTCAAACTAAAAGCAACTGGAATGGCAATTTCACAAACATAACGACGCTCTTCTACCAGTTGAAATCTGATTTTGCAGGACAGAGCGACCAGGTTGTGGAAAAGGGCCCAAATCAGTTGTTGCTAGCTGCACAAACATACAGACTTTATTTGTTAAAACACTTCACACGTGCCCTTAAAAATTCAGAAACAATACGGCTGAGGGCCAGAACACAAGTTATTAAAATTGCTTTAAGGAATACACACGGCTGAATGCCTCAGTTACAAAATAGGACTGTGGGCTTAAGGCCTCGACACCAAAAACTCCAGTAAGCAAATTTTGAAAGGCTTTAGACAAAGATCTTTCAAGTTTTTATTTAAGTAGGTTGAAGGAGTATTATTAAAATATTTCACATAATGTTCGGCTGAAAGCAATATATTGAACACGAAAACAAACTAAAGTAATACACGGCTGAAGACTACGCACAGTACTTGGGACTAAAGAAAATCACAGTGCCAAACAACAGAACAACGGTGCTCAGAAGTGTTCCAAGGGCCGGCATGCGGAGGAAACTCTAACCACAGTCTAGTTAGGTGAGAGAGGCAGCCAAGCGTAACACTAAATAACAGGGTGGGAGCACGACCTACGGACAGCTGACGAACCAATCAGCAACCTAATCAACTCCCTTCCACCCGGCCGACGGCACGACAGCTGAAATTATCAGCGAGGACGAAGATCTAAGCAACACTACGTCTTGAAAATTGGCGTCTAAACACAGTCAAGGCACAAGAACCACTCAAAGATAAAAAATGAGAAAGACCAACGCTGTCGAACTACACGCCGTGCCGGACAGCATCAAGACGGCGAGGAAAAGACACTGCTGGAAAGTTACGCTAATGACCAGGTCAGGTAATCGGAACGTTAACGGCTACAAGGCAGAAGATATCGCTGGTGTACTTTACTAATAAGTTACCATCATTTATATAGTTAAACACCATACAGAAAGACGGCTGCAAAATTTGCCGACACCAGCACACCATACGTTGCAGCTTGAAGGAACCGGCAATGCTTGCAACAACCGGCAATGAACGAAGAGATGTCACGGCGGTTGAGGTTTCATAACAGGTTAACTGATTACTCTACTCCGTTATCAGGTTTGGTGGGCGACGAACGTTGCTGCGATCTTCTATGCTTGCCGTCCCGCTGTCTCGCTCTCGCTGTGTATACGCGTGTCGTAAAATGGCAGATCAGGCCGCTACGAAAGAGACTGCTGCGGCACCGCCGCCACCTGCACTTAGTAAAACGCGCAGTCTGCGTCCCTGCGAAGGAGCCGCGTGCAAGGCATGCGCACCCGCGCACCTCTCAGATAGTGACGGCCGCCCTCAAGAGTTTGAAGAAGCGCGGCGGCTCGTCGCTTCAGGATATCAAGAAGTACACTGCGGCGCACTAAAAGCTGGACGCGGAGTAGCTGGCGCCTTTTGTCAAGAAGTACCTCAAGTCGCCCGTCGTGGCTGGCGATCTGGTGAAGACGAAGGGTAAGGATGCGTCCGGCTCTTTCAAGTTTGCCGGCGCCGGCGGCGGAGCGGTCAATGGCGGGTAGGTTCGTGCTGGCGGTTCTAAGAATAAGCGCACCGCTCCGGCAAGCAAGGAGAAGAAGGTACCAAGGTAAGTCTCACAAGATGACCAACTTAAAAGACTATTCGCAGTTACGAACGAGAAGAGCTACCAGAATTCAAGCCAGTAAGGTGAATGAGACGATCAACCGAACGACCAACCAGCGGTGGTTCCCGCTCCAGTCTCCTTCTGTCGGACAGTTCGTGTGTGTGGCCAGCGGTCGGCAAGCACTGGCTGTTCGTGCCTCACTGGCACTCCGACCCCGACTCAACTCGGACACACGACGACCCGGAGACACAGCCTCGGGCCCAAGCATGCCGAGGGAAAACTTTCCCATTGGCACAAGGAAGGAACCGACCCACGTCCCGCAACGTGACCAACTGAAGATGCCCAGAATCGGGCAAGCAAAGAAGCAACTTTGTGACGGCAAAAAAATTGAATAAGAACGAGGCGATATAACCATAAAAACAAGATGACGTTCAATAAACGACAAGACCGCGAGCCTCTCACGGCTCACTGACACCTACTCGAGCTACCATTTCTGGCTCCTACCCAGTCCGTATGCACGCCCAAATGGCTGCTTACTAAGGCTGACTGGCAGCCTTAATCCTCCCTATATATCTTCACCGAACAAGATTTCCCCAGTTGTGATGAGCAGGTGGATTATCTCACCAACGTTATCCTTACTGCTGCAGAACGTTCCATTCGTTGCACTTCCTCTTTGCCAAGTCGTGTTCCAGTCCCTTGGCGGCTATCCTTCGGAATAGCAGACGAGCTAGCTGGCTTTCATTCACTAGTTCTTTTAACAGTTCCACACCCTCTGTCGTGTGGGCCAACCTCCGATGGCTCTCTGGGACCGATGTCCGTTCCCTAATTTCTGGCCTAACAGTAGCATTAGATGTTATCATTGACCCTATTACTGTCTCCAACACCTAGAGCTACTATTTTGCGTTAGTTTCGACCTCTTCGCACTATCACCCTGACTTCCTCCATCGGAAAAGAGCGGAGGAGGCTCCGAATCGTGAGTGCTACAATGTCGCCTTTGCTATGAGAGCGCTCTATCATTCTCTCATTTTATCCCGATCCTCCACCCTAGGGCCGAACGCAATCCAAATTGAGATGTTGCAGCACCTTTCTCTTGTGGCCATGCACTTTCTGCTTAACACGTACAACTGCATCTGTGCAGAGGGCACATTTCCCGGACGCTGGCATGAAGTCACATTTGTACCCAAACCTAAGACCGGCAAGGACTAAAATCTTTCTTCTATCTACCGTCCCATCTCTCTTACCAGCTGCGTTTACAAGGTGGTGGAACGTATGATTCATGCCCGCCTGGTGTGATGGCTCGAGTCTCGCCATTTAGTAACGAAGTGTGGATTGCGTGCACAGCTTTCTGTAGACCATCTCCTTACTTCGTCCACCCTTGTCATGAATGGTTTACTGCGGAAATCTCAGACTGTGGCCGTGTTTTTCGATGTGGAGAAGGCCTACGATACCTGCTGGAGAAATGGTATCCTCTGCACTCTTTACACGTCTGGCTTCCGTGGCCGCCTGTCCTGTTTTCTTCTGGCATTTTCACAAGACCGAGTTTTCAAGGTGCGTTTGGGCCTTGTCGGACACCTTCATCAAGGAAAATGATGTGCCTATAGGACTCGGTCCTGAGCGTCGTCGTCTTTGCTATCGCTAGTATCACTATAATGGGCAGTCTCCCACCAGGTATCCCCAGCTCTCTTTTTGTAGATGATTTTTCCATTTATTGCAGTTCTTCGCGGACCTATCTCACTGAGCAGCATCTTCAGCGCTGCCTTGATCATCTTTACTCCTGGAGCATCGACAATGGCTTTCCATTTTCCCCTGACAAAACCGTCTGTATGAATTTCTGGCGGCGCAGATGGTTTCTCCCAACGTATTTGCATCTTGAGCCTATTGCCCTTCCATTCGTTGAAACTACGATATTTCTGGGGCTCGTACTGTCCCCCCCCCCCCACCCCCCACAGTAGCTGAATGGTCAGCGTGACGGAATGCCGTCCTCAAGGGCCCGGGTTCGATTCTCAGCTGTGTCGGGGGTTTTCTCCGCTCAGGGACTGCGTTTGTGTTGTTTTCATAATCATTTTATCTACACCCGGCGGCCAGGTCGCTCAATGTGGCGTCAAATGTAATAAGACCTGCTCCAAGGCTGATGGACCTGCCCCAAATGGGGCCCCCTGGCCAGTGATGCCAAACGCTCATTTCTATTTCCATGGAGCTCATGCTAGGTAGGAAACTCTCTTTGTCCTCATATGTGTCTTTCATGGCAGCCTGCTGTATGCACTCCCTCAATCTCCTACGTGTCCTCAATGGCAATTCCTGGGGTTCCAATCAAACCACGCTCCTGAGTTTGTACTGGTCTCGTATCCGTTCGAAACTCTAGTATGTGTGCTCTGTTTATGCGTCTCCATGTCCATCACTCTTACGCCGTTTCAACACTATCCACCATCATGGTATCCGTTCAGCCACTGGCGCCTTTTACACCAGCCCAGTTGAGAGTCTGTATCGTGAAGCTTCTGAACTCCCACTGTCCTTCCGCCGTGACTTTCTCCTCATCAGGTGTGCATGCCGTTTTTCTGCAACTCGTGGCCACCCCTCCTATACCTCCTCTTTGATGATTCCCTATTCTCTGTTACCTACTGGAGTCCGCTATCTCCACCTGCTACACTGGCTTAACTTCACATACCTGCAACTTACCCGGTGGGTGTGAAACCTTAAGCACTGTGGCTTAGTGAAGCGGCCCATGTTAACCTTGGCCTTCATTCGCTTCCTGAGGACACTACTCCCGCCTCGGATTATCGTCTCCAGTTTTACGACCATCATATGGAACTTAGCTATGATATCATTATGTACACTGGTGCCTCTGGGACCGACCATGGGGTTGGGTCTTCATCACTGGCACCTGTGTTTTACGATATTGGTTACCGGCACACTCCTCAATATTTACAGCCGAGCTCTTCGCCTTGCATCAGGTCAGAGAATTCATTCGACGACATAGCTTTTCCAATTGTGTCTTCTGCTCAGACTCATTCAGTGCCCTCCTAAGTCTATGTGCTCTACACATTGCTCATCCATTAGTGCAGTGGGCCCAGGAAACCTGTTTCTTGCTCGCTCTTCGTGGAGCTAATGTTAGGTTTCTGCGGGTCCCTGGTCATGCCAGTCTGCCAGGAAACGTGTCTGCTGAGGCAGCTGCCAAGGCTGCAGTCTCGCATTCAGCCCGCGAGTACCTATATTCCCTCTGATGACGTCTGTATTGGCGTCTGTGAGGAGGTGGTGTCCCTTTGGCATCGCCAATGGTGCTCCATTCACGGGGATAAGCTCCGGCACAGTAAGCCTCTTCCCGCGTCTTGACGGCCTTCTCTCGGCCCTCCTGCATGGAGGAAATTATTTTATCTCGGCTGCGTATTGGGCACTGTCTTTTTAGCCATCGTCATTTGGTAAGTGTCGCTACCGCACCACTTTTTGCTCTTTGCGCCCGAATTTTAACTGTCCGTACGTTCCAGCTTGGGTCTGCAGTCTGATTTATAAGCCATTTTAGGGGATAACACTCGGGCTGTCGACAGCGTTTTACTTTCTATCCACCGAAGTCATATGGCGAAGACCATTTAATTTTTTATTCTGGCCCTCTATTTCTGCATGGTGTTGCTTTTTAGTCTTCTCTCCACGTGCCTGTTTTTAGCTGTCTCCTATTCTGTCCATTGTGACTGACGCACAGTCGAGCTCCCCTCTGTGCTAGTGTTTTGACTTAAGCGCTTATGACCCCAGATGTTTTTCCTCCATAAAGCAAAACAAAAAAAAAAAAAATACGTGTAAAGGTGATGTTACTTTGACCAGGGATGGAAACCCCATGGACAAAATCTTTGTCGATTACCTTGGCCACTTGCCACACACCCGGCATGGAAACAAATATCTCTTTGTCGTGGTTGGCGCCTTCTCTAGATTTGTGTGGTTATTTGCCGAGCTAGTTAGGACTTCGAGAACCACTGTTCAAATTATGGGTCGGGCATTTGCCTTGTTTGGTCTACCCAGAGTTGTTTGGTCAAACTGCTCTTCAAAAATTAACGCAACGAATCCTTGTATCTTTTTTTTTGTCATCAGTCTACTGACTTGTTTGATGCGGCCCGCCACGAATTCCTTTCCTGTGCTAACCTCTTCATCTCAGAGTAGCACTTGCAACCTACGTCCTCAATTATTTGCTTGACGTTTTCCAATCTCTGTTTTCCTCTACAGTTTTTGCCCTTTACAGCTCCCTCTGGTACCATGGAAGTCATTCCCTCATGTCTTAGCAGATGTCTATCATCCTGTCCCTTCTCCTTATCAGTGTTTTCCACATATTCCTTTCCTCTCCGATTCTCCGTAGAACCTCCTCATTCCTTACCTTATCAGTCCACCTAATTTTCAACATTCGTCTAGAGCACCACATCTCAAATGCTTCGATTCTCTTCTGTTCCGGTTTTCCCACAGTCCTTGTTACACTACCATACAATGCTGTACTCCAGACGTACATCCTCAGAAAATTCTTCCTCACATTAAGGCCGGTATTTGATATTAGTAAACTTCTCTTGGCCAGAAATGCCTTTTTTGCCATAGCGAGTCTGCTTTTGATGTCCTCCTTGCTCCGTCCGTCATTGGTTATTTTACTGCCTAGGTAGCAGAATTCCTTAACTTCATTGACTTCGTGACCATCAATCCTGATGTTAAGTTTCTCGCTGTTCTCATTTCTACGAATTCTCATTACCTTTGTCTTTCTCCGATTTATTCTCAAAACCATACTGTGTATTCATTAGACTGTTCATTTCGTTCAGCAGATCATTTAATTCTTCTTCACTTTCACTCAGGATAGAAATGTCATCAGCGAATCGTATCATTGATATCCTTTCACCTTGTATTTTAATTCCACTCCTGAACCTTTCTTTTATTTCCATAATTGCTTCCTCGATGTACAAAATGAAGAGTAGGGGCGAAAGGCTACAGCCTTGTCTTACTCCCTTCTTAATACGAGCACTTCGTTCTTGATCGTCCAGTCTTATTATTCCCTCTTGGTTGTTGCACATATTGTATATGACCCGTCTCTCCCTATAGCAAACCCCAACATTTATCAGAATCTTGATCAGCTTGTACCATTTTATATTGTCGAACGCTTTTTCCAGGTCGACAAATCCGATGAACGTGTTTTGATTTTTCTTTAGCCTTGCTTCCATTATTAGCCGTAACGTCAGAATTGCCTCTCTCGTGCCTTTACTTTTCCTAAAGTCGAACTGATCGTCACCTAGCGCATTCTCCATTTTCTTTTCCATTCTTCTGTATATTATTCTTGTAAGCAGCTTCGATGCATGAGCTGTTAAGCTGATTGTGCAATAATTCTGGCACGTGTCAGTTCTTGCCGTCTTCGGAATTGAGTGAATGATGCTTTTCCGAAAGTCAGATGGCATGTCGCCAGACTCATATATTCTACACACCAACGTGAATAGTCGTCTTGTTGCCACTTCCCCTAATGATTTTAGAAATTGTGATCGAATGTTATCTATCCCTTCTGCCTTATTTGACCGTAAGTCCTTCAAAGCTCTTTTAAATTCCAATTCTAATACTGGATCCCCTATCTCTTCTAAATCGAGTCCTGTTTCTTCTTCTATCACATCAGACAAATCTTCACCCTCATAGATCCTTTCAATGTAATCGTTCCACCTATCTGCTCTCTTCATTTAACAGTGGAATTCCCGTTGCACTCTTAATGTTACCACCGTTGCTTTTAATGGCACCAAAGGTTGTTTCGACTTTCCTGTATGCTGAGTCTGTCCTTCCGACATTCATATCTTTTTCGAGGTCTTCAGATTTTTGCTGCAGCCATTTCGTCTTAGCTTCCCTGCACTTCCTAGTTAGTTCATTCCTCAGCGACTTGTATTTCTGTAGTCTTGATTTTGCCGGAACATGTTTGTACTTCCTACTTTCATCAATCAACTGAAGTACTTCTTCTGTTACCCGTGGTTTCTTCGCAGCTACCTTATTTGTACCTATGTTTTCCTTCCCAACTTCTGTGATGGCCCTTCTTAGAGATGTCCATTCCTCTTCAACTGTGTTGCCTACTGCGCCATTCCTTATTGCTCTATCTATATCGTTAGAGAACTTCAAACGTATCTCGTCATTCCTTAGAACTTCCGTATCCCACTTCTTAGTGTATTGATTGTTCCTGAGTAATGTCTTGAACTTCAGACTACTCTTCATCATTACTATATTGTGCTGTGAGTCTATATCTGCTCCTGAGTACGACTTAAAATCCTGTATCTGATTTCGGTATCTCTGTCTGACCATGATGTAACCTAATTGACATCATCCCCTATCTCCCGGCCTTTTCCAAGTATACCTCCTCCTCTTGTGATTCTTGAACAGGGTATTCGCTATTACTAGCTGTAACATGTTACAGAACTCAATTAGTTTTTCTCTTCTTTCATTCCTGGTCCCAAGCCCATATTCTCCTGTAACCTTTTCTTCTACTCCTTCCCTACAACTGCATTCCAGTCGCCCATGACTATTAGATTATCGTCGCCCTTTACATATTGCATTAACCTTTTCAATATCCTCATACACTATCTCTATCTCTTCATCTTCAGCTTGCGACGTCGGCATGTATACCAGAACTATCGTTGTCGGTGTTGGTCTGCTGTCGATTCTGATTACAACAATCCGGTCACGGAACCGTTCGCAGTAACAAACCCTCTGCCCTACCTTCCTACTCATAACGAATCCTACACTTGTTAAATCATTTTCTGCTGCTGTTATATTACCCGACACTCATCTGACCAGAAATCCTTGTCTTCCTTCCACTTCACTTCACGGACCCCTACTGTATCTAGATTGAGCCGTTGCATTTCCCTTTTCAGATTTTCTATTTTCCCTAGCACGATCAAGCTTCTGACATTCCACGCCCCGACTCGTAGAACATTATCCTTGCGTTGATTATTCAATCTTTTTCTCATGGTAACCTTCCCCTTGGCAGGCCCCTCCCAGAGATTCAAATGGGGGACTATTGCGGAATGTTTTGCCAATGGTGAGATCATCATGACACTTCTTCAACTATCCACATGTCCTGTGGATATACGTTACGTGTCTTTAATGCAGTGGTTTCCACTGCCTTCTGCATCCTCATGTCGTTGATCATTGCTGATTCGTCCGCCTTTAGGGGCAATTTCTCACCCCTAGGATAAAAGAGTGCCCTGAAACTATATCCGCTCTTCCGCCGTCTTTGACAAGGCCATTGGTAGAATGAGGCTGACTTCTTATGCCGGAAGTCTTCGGCCGCCAATGCTGATTATTTATCTAAATTTTAGGCAGTAACGGGGATCGAACCCGGGACGGAAGACGTTTTGATTATGAATCAAAGACGCTACCCCTTAATATTCATGGCACGTAACTTTGTGATTACTTTAAAATGATAGAATTTTTCTCATACACAAGTGCACTTTAAGTTGTAAGTTTATCACAAGCAGTTCCACATATGTTTTACAATGTTATAGAACCAATGCTTAACCCTAGGATGCATGGTGCCGAAAACACCCATGAATGCATATGCAGGACCTCCAAGGCCCTGCCCTAATTTATAATTTTCTTCTTTTCATATAATCATTATTTTGAGTTAAATTTATTTCTGTCAAATTTGTTGTCATGTTGAAAGATTCCTAACAAACAGTAACAGTATCTGGTGAGCATGATTAACATTTTGTTAATTTTTTAAAAAACTTTAAGAATTAATTTTTATAAGTTACATCCATTTACATACAAAATATACAAATGATTTTATTCATTCACTTATAAGTTGCCATTTACATTTTATAACATTTATTACAACCAATTTCTTCAATTAAAACATACTCATTATTCACAATAAAATGTATATAGGCAATATTTTGACAATAAGTTATTATTCATTGTTCACATAAAATTGCATTTTTTTTTAGTGTTCAACATGTGACAAACAAGAAGCACAAAGAACGGCACCATGTTCCCTACAAATATTCTTTTTACACTTAGTGCATGTCATATCACATTTCCTGTGTTTATTATATGGACAATAATTGCATTTCCTTCTTTTTCCTGAAACAGGTAGTTGGTTCGGCAATATAACATTTTTTGAACCACATCTTTGCATGACATCAACAATTTTATTTGGAAGATTAGGGATCTGAATACGAAGTTCCATTAGTGGCCTTACGGTTTCCTTTGCAAAATCTCTTAGGAACAATGCCTTTTATCACTTCTTCCACTGTGGTATGTCAGATGTTGGGCGGAAAATAAAATTTCACTGTTCACTGCTGCGACGTCCATCATATTCATCCATAATGCAAATGGCCGTCTTCTTGGCTGTCTCTTGCAAGTGTAATAACGAATTTTCTGGTCCATTTGGTCTACTCCATCCTTCGTAAAGTTATAGAACTTTATTATATCTGGTTTCTTTATTGCATGACTTTTGTCAGTGTTTCTGTGGTGATGCATTGTGCTAATGAGAACTACAGACTTTTTCATTTTGGGAACATAACTCACCATTGTAATGTCACCTCTAAATGCAAACAAAGAGGAGTGAATCGCTCTTGAGGCAGATGGTTTCATCTCATTAGGAATTTCAGGTTTATTTTGTTTGATTGTTCCCACCACTATAATTTGCTTCTGAAGCATCTCTTCTGCCAGCTGCACACTAGTAAAGAAATTGTCTGCAATAATAGTTTTTGGTAATCCTTCAATGCCTTTAGTAAGATCTTTCACCACATTCAATCGAAAAAAATGTTCGATAGGTTCATGGGGCTTCCTTCCCATGTAAACAATTCCGTCTAAACCATATGCAGGTGCAGCATCACATAACCAAAATATTTTTATGCCATACTTGGCTGGTTTAGAGACCATATACTGGGTGGAGCTGCATCTTCCACGGAATGGCACTAGCTGTTCGTCAACTGTGAGCGAATCATTGGGAATCATTCTATTTCTACACTTGTCAAGAAATAGTCCCCATATATAGCGAACAGCTGCAAGTTTGTCATCTGCAGATCAAGCTTCATGGGTACGCCTGTCATCAAATCTTCATTCTCCTTATACCCTCGAATCTATTTACTGACATGGTAGCCTTATACGTAGGATTTGCCTTTTCATCCAAGAATAATTCTCTAACAGGGACATCCCAACTCTTCTAAACACCAGAAAGCAGTAGAGGACCAAGAAAACCCTCCATTTGAGCAAGCGAAACTTTTTTCCAAGTTTTACTACATAAAGCAGCCACTCTTCTACTTTCAGTACTTGTGCAGTTGATGATTTCGTCTAGTATTTCCTTGGAGATGAAATAGACCCAGGCATCCTTAGGTTTACAGTTTTCCAAACCACGGGCTGGACCAGGTGCGTTCTTTACAATATTATGGGGAGGGGTACGAAAAGTTGCAGGAGGATCTAATTTCCAAATCGTTCCATTCCGGCTAATGTATTTGTGGTCTTTTATACCTTTATGTGGTGGTTCTTCATTTCCAGACTCTGATGAAGTAATATTATCGGAAGGACTGTCATCTGCCTCAATATTCATATCTGCAGGTTCATTGGTCGATTCTTCACTACTTGCATCTTCAAAAATATTTCCTTCCTCGCAAGAATCATCTTCCTCAAACCACTGACCTACACCACTTTCAAAATTAGCTGCACTTGCACGTACTGACTCTCTTGCTTTCTGTGTTGAAGTCATAGCAAAAGGCGTGTCTCTCGAACAGCAGCTTGAGCAATAGTAAATGAGTCATACTCGTAACAATGTGGTCCTTGTAGTAACAAACAAACTACAGTAACAATGAGGCTGACAAGATCAGCACAGAATAACAATACTATGCAATAATAAAACATTTGACAGCAGAAAGATCAATAATACACCGCCATCGCCAATATGTGGAAGTAGTGTGTATTATTTTTTAGTTATACTATTACAATTACAGCTACTGCTGCTGTTGGCACTCCTGTTGCAGGAAATACCACTATAGTTATTGTTGAATTAATAACTGCTCTCAAACAAATGTTGAAAACAATATAAACTAAAGAACATTTATAAATGCGTGAGGGCTTCTGAAGCCCTGCTTATGCATTCAAGGTGTATTTGTAAATGTATTGAATTATACAAAAAACTTAAAAAGGTATCTCGTTCAGACTTTATAGGAGGAATGTCACAGTGTTAGTGAAAGAGTACTGGAAAGCAGTTTGAAATTGAAGATTTTTTTAAAAAATGAAGACATACAAGGGCTTCCGAGGCCCTGTATATGCATCCTAGGGTTAAGGATATATTTGAAGATACCATCGTCAACAAACATTGCTTGAGTTATATCAGTATTGATAATAGGTGCACTATGTGATATTTTTTCAAAAATATTAAAGAAAATTAAGCTATGAAAGTAATTCCATGTGCGTTTTGTACTCGGAGTCTTCATGTATTTTGATAAATAATTAAGACCATATTATCTTGGAACAAGGATGGAATTTTCATTCAGAGTTTCTAGTTACACTTCCATATTATTATAAACAAACTACTACAGTGCTAAGATGATAATTTAGAGATATAGATTTTTCATGTTTTTGTGAAATCTTGACCATTATTGTCTTCGGCGCCTATTATGTGTTTACACCTCATACTTGCTGCATTAAGAGTAAGTTGTATAAGCGATGCAATGCACTACTTAAATAATAACAAAACATGTTTTAGTATATGTAATTGTACTAAATCAGCTGTGTCTATTAAACGATGAATGACATTTGTTGTATCTAAGTGCATTAGGATCGTGGACTGTATCACAAAAATAAACTATAATTGAACAAATTAACACACACACTGATTGTGGCATTGTTGCTACACATACGTGCAACAGCTGGCTACATATTATCCATTAGTGGTAATTGATGTATAGAAATAATTTAGTATGGTTCGCTGTATTAGTGTTAGAAAACGTAATGTCGGTGGATAATTGTGCTACGAACTTAACTGCAAAACCAAAACGTATCAAAAGCGATTTAAGAAATATTCAATAGGTCCGACTACATTTTTCTAACAAGGAATCTGATGCACTGTCTTCTCCTTAAAATGATGCTTGATGGGATATAGCAGAACTCAAACTTCAAGTAATGAAAATCCTTATACCTCCAGAAACATGGCGTCTAAGGATTATAAGATCATTACGTGTGCCTTTCCATGTTTTGAAATGCAGAGCTAGTATAAATGGTGCTTTCGTTCTCAGAAGTCTGTATTTTCCAAATTATGACGTAGTTTGAGTGCTGAATAAATAGAAATACAAACACTCGCGGTTTGCAGTTAGCACTCTACAGATATTCTGTCACTGCCTCTCTTTTCACATGACACTCGTTCAAGCTGACTAAAGTGTGTTCCATAACTTACATAGGAACATTATGTCACTACATGGTACTTAATGCACCAACTCCCCCCCCCCCCCCCCCCCCCGCAATAAACGGTGACAATGATAAGACTTTAAGTCAGGCACCCTAAGGTGCCAAGAGGACAGAGCCACATCGGCTACACTACTTCGCCTACTCCAGCAGTTCATCGTTAAGGTAGTGGTAGACATCGATATTTAAACAGCGATCGACACCAGTACTCGAATGAAGGGATCTCTTGTCTTCTCGCATTCAACAGTCAGCTGCGGAGACAACTACAACCACAACTACAATATATGTTATGAAGTACCTGTCACAGTCGTCTCGCAGAAGAAAAACTATCTATAGAGCGACGCCAGTAACATTGCACGAAAACATTGATCTTAATTTTTCATCGTTCCTCGTTAATACGCAATTATTTCGTTATGTTTGAATATGCCCCACATTCCTACACTGTGACGATTAAGACAGATAAATGCAAGGATGCAACACAAGAACCCTGTTTTCTTGCTTTGACGACATTTTGTCAAGGCAGTGCACTCCTCACAGGTGGGTGCAATGCAAAATTCTGTGGGTTTATGGTTCTGTTCATACACCATTCACATTTGTACACGGATTGCAGAGGGAAATGTAGAACACTGAAAACGAGTAAATCATTTAAATTGCCCTCTACATTAGACTTTACGCATGAATATGCTATTGAGACTTTTTTTTTATACCTGTCTTCATGTTTCTGGCGTCAGGTGAAACGTTGTAATAACATTGACACTCCACAAAAACACCATGTCTGTCCCTGATGAGTTGTTTGACGTATATTGTAGATGTGTGCAAACTTTTGAGAGTGGCTTGGCACCATAGTTCCAATCAGTAAATGTAGCTGCCCTACTCTGAGGTTTCTTTTTTTTCTATCACCAGTGGAACATGACCTTAAGTACACCTACGGTGGAAAGTAATCTAAAAGTAACATTAGCCAGTCAGTAACACTGATTACATTTCTGTAGTTTAGAACGTGATACATTGTCGCCTTCCCCCAAAATAGTGCTCTGTGTGGTGAAGCATTACTCAAAACTTCTAAATCCTTAGTTGATGTCTGTTCGATTTTTGTACCGTCAGTAATATAGCCTTAAACAGGCCTAATATCGAAATACCAATATCGTTACGTATTTTGATAAATATAACAGAAAATTTAGACATGGAGAAACTACTACTGTACTTCATTTGAACTCTCATAATCTTTTCAGGCACCAAGTGTAAGTTACACATTAATTATAGCCTACCAGCAGCTGACAGTTATTGAGCGTTAATTCGGATTTATTTATGTCAAGAATTGCTACTTGCCTGACGCTCATTGTCAAGGGGTATTCGGAAAGTAAGTTCCGACTGGCCACGAATTGGAATCCACTGTGTAAATAAAAAATGTTTTTTTGCAATACTTACATACGATTTCCAGCTATTTCTCTAAACGGCAGCCGCTTCGACGTAAACAGTCGTCTTAGCGTTGTACCAACTTTCAAATACCCTCCTCATAAAGGGCAGTCTTCAGTGCCTTCCGCCTATTCACTACGCTGGTCTACATTTAGCTGTCTGTGGCGAAATTTTGTCACAGCCACCAGTTCATGTGAGCGAATACGAAACTCAGAGGAAGACAGATACAGGCTGTATTATGGGTGATCAAACAATTCCTGTCGAAAACGCTCCAGGAGCATGTTTGTTGCCCCTCCAAAATGCGGCTGGGAATTGTCTTGAAGACGGAAACGTATGACGGGTATGTCATGTGGGTTGCACAGCTTTGGGCGAAATTTCTCACCAGGCCCTAAAAGTTGTCGGGCCACACTACTTTCTAGGCGTCTTTACGCGCTCACTGTGCATTCAGAACTGAAAAGAGCGACTTGAAGCGATTGACAGGCGTACTAGAGTCTCTGCCCAACTTATTTATGCAAAATTTCTTGGGAG
This sequence comes from Schistocerca gregaria, assembly GCF_023897955.1. Lineage (NCBI taxonomy): Eukaryota > Metazoa > Arthropoda > Insecta > Orthoptera > Acrididae > Schistocerca > Schistocerca gregaria. The sequence continues at coordinate 363,042,734 of NC_064924.1, forward strand.
TTTCAGGGGGGTTTCGGCTTCGCAACGGATTGGAACTTACTTTCCAAATAGACCTCGAATTAGCCGACATGTAGTTTTTGTAGTCACAGGGATGGACTTATTCTGTGTTCCTCACAGACTCATTAATGGCTAAAATGAAGTGTCAACTACCTTCTTAGCTTGTAATTTCCTTGTCTCCACTTATATTGATACCAAACCATTTAATTTAAAATGTATGTACTAGAGTGTCCCCAGTTAGCAAAGTCAAACATGCCTGCAGTTAATTTAAAAGATTAACATAGCCTGGTATTGAAGAAAAGAGTTCGCATTGTGAACAGTCAATTATAAATGGGCGTAGCATTTTGATACTTAATCATACCCCAAAGTCATTTTTGTGATTCAAGCAATACTTCGACACTTGACACGACCATTAACAGTGTGACAGTATACATAAATGTGTGTTTATGTATGTGAGCGTGTTTACGTATTTTTCATACATAATATATGTAGACAATATGGATGACGATATGTTGAATCTGGGGCTCCACTGTACCTTATCCCAAGTACGGGACAAAGACTGCACTAAGTCTGTTGACCAGCGTAGATTAACCTTAAGTTAGAACGTTAAAGCTATGTTACACCAGTATAATCGATATCTTTATGTAAATGGTTTCGATACTTGTGAAACTGGCTTTAATCAATGCAAAAGAGTGATCATGCCTATGCTTTAGAACATGGGCTCCAATTTATGCAAAATTTATTTTGGCTGTATGCTTTTGAAATTTGGCAACAATTTATGCAATTTTCAGCTGCTATGAATATTTTTAATATTTTGGCTTTACGCTTTTGAACTTTAGCACCAATTTATGCGATTTTCAGCAGCTATGAATATTTTTAAATCGGAATTTCTTTCAGTTCCCATCAGTGGGTGAGAAAGGTGTGTGTGTATTTTTTTTTAGACATCTGGAGAATGACGTCCTAAAGAGTAGGTGTGGCTTTATTTTTTTCTGTGAGGTCATATTTTAAGGTTAATGGCCACAAGTAACATCACCAGGCTTCAAGATATGTAAAAGTGTTCCAATGTGGAAACAATCATTCTACTTCCATTACCCTAAGTAGGCAACCCATTCAACGACTTTTGAAGTTCATACCAATTAATCATAGGACGTGAAGCCTTTCTTCAAGATAATTTTTGAGACCGTCACTGTGAGGAACAACACTGTGTCAATTCTGCGATCCGTCATAGGATAAAAAACTGACCATTACATGAAGTGAATTGTTAACTGTGAAATATTGGTAGACTAGAGAAACACAGGTATATAGTACGTTCAAATCATAACACATTACTCCAGCGTGAGATTATATATAACGGATGATGAGATGAGCTTTGCAGACATTCACAGTACCAGTTCCACCTGAAGTGATACGGATTTCCTTGTCTCCACTTATATTGATACCAAACAATTTAATTTAAAATGTATGTACTAGAGTGTCCCCAGTTAGCAAAGTCAAACATGCCTGCAGTTAATTTAAAAGATTAACATAGCCTGGTATTGAAGAAAAGAGTTCGCATTGTGAACGTTCTCTTACGTGACGGCTTAACATGAGGCCTCTGGTAATTCACATTAAAACGTCACTAAACCACGGCGCGTTTATATACATCTATAAGAAATTGTTGTTTTACACATAGAAGAAAAAAATCTCTCTTGACGCTGACTGTGTGCTGTGCCCTATGACAAGTTTCATTGAAATGTATATATTCTGTGACACTGACTAGAAGATTAAAGCACAGTATTGTTTTCCGTTGGAAGATATGCGTGGGACGACAGGCAAGTAATTTTGCCGATATTAGATTTTTTGAAAACCTACGTACAAATAAACTGTCTAAAAATATTAGCACTCCCGTTAAAAGAGCACACGTCTAGCTTTGAAGCGCAATTAATGTTGTGGAACTGGTATCGGGCAGGTAGTGATCCTCCACTGATGACGTAAGTCATGGCAATCAAGTGGTGTGCACTTGCCGGTCGGTTGCACGGAAGCACAGCAGTGAGATGAGATGAGATAACGATGAGACGTGCGACAATGGCAGAAGGATCTATCGTGTTTCGATGAATCCTTGATCACATCATAAAAGTAGTTGCCAGAGGAACTGCAGTTCCAGCATGGTCTGTTAATGTATCTGCAAGAAATGATATTAACTGTAACACACAAAGATAAATAAACACGTTTTCAATTACAGCAATAACTGCTCTTCAAAAATTAACACAACGAATCCTTTTATCTTTTTTTTTGTCATCAGTCTGCTGACTGGTTTCATGCGGCCCGCCACGAATTCCTTTCCTGAGCTAAACTCTTCATCTCAGAGTAGCACTTGCAACCTACGTCCTCAATTATTTGTTTGACGTATTCCAATCTCTGTCTTCCTCTACAGTTTTTGCCCTCTACAGCTCCCTCTAGTACCATGGAAGTCATTCCCTCTTGTCTTAGCAGAGGTCCTATCATCCTGTCCCTTCTCCTTATCAGTGTTTTCCACATATTCCTTTCCTCTCCGATTCTCCGTAGAACCTCCTCATTCCTTACCTTATCAGTCCACTTAATTTTCAACATTCGTCTGTAGCACCACATCTCAAATGCTTCGCTTCTCTTCTGTTCCGGTTTTCCCACAGTCCATGTTACACTACCATACAATGCTGTACTCCAGACGCACATCCTCAGAAATTACTTCCTCAAATTAAGGCCGGTATTTCATATTAGTAGACTTCTCTTGGCCAGAAATGCCTTTTTTGCCATAGCGAGTCTGCTTTTGATGTCCGTCCGTCATTGGTTATTTTACTGCCTAGGTAGCAGAATTCCTTAACTTCATTGACTTCGTGACCATCAATCCTGATGTTAAGTTTCTCGCTGTTCTCATTTCTACGACTTCTCATTACCTATGTCTTTTTCGATTTACTCTCAAACCATACTGTGTACTCATTAGACTGTTCATTTCGTTCAGCAGATCATTTAATTCTTCTTCACTTTCACTCAGAATGGAAATGTCATCAGCGAATCGTATCATTGATATCCTTTCACCTTGTATTTTAATTCCACTCCTGAACCTTTCTTTTATTTCCATAATTGCTTCCTCGGTGTACAGATTGAAGAGTAGGGGCGAAAGGCTACAGCCTTGTCTTACTCCCTTCTTAATACGAGCACTTCGTTCATGATCGTCCAGTCTTATTATTCCCTCTTGGTTGTCGTACATATTGTATATGACCCGTCTCTCCCTATAGCTTACCCCAACATTTTTCAGAATCTTGATCAGCTTGCACCATTTTATATTGTCGAACGCTTTTTCCAGGTCGACAAATCCTATGAACGTGTCTTGATTTCCCTTTAGCCTTACTTCCATTATTAGCCGTAACGTCAGAATTGCCTCTCTCGTGCCTTTACTTTTCCTAAAGCCGAACTGATCGTCACCTAGCGCGTTCTCCATTTTCTTTTCCATTCCTCTGTATATTATTCTTGTAAGCAGCTTCGATGCATGAACTGTTAGTGCGATAATTCTCGCACTTGTCTGCTCTTGCCGTCTTCGGAATTGTGTAGATCATGCTTTTCCGAAAGTCAGATGGTATGTCGCAAGACTTATATATTCTACACACCAACGTGAATAGTCGTCTTGTTGCCGCTTCCCCTAATGATTTTAGAAATTGTGATGGAATGTTATCTATTCCTTCTGCCTTATTTGACCGTAAGTCCTCCAAAGCTCTTTTAAATTCCGATTCTAATACTGGATCCCCTATCTCTTCTAAATCGAGTCCTGTTTCTTCATCTATCACATCAGACAAATCTTCACCCTCATAGAGGCTTTCAATGTATTCTTTCCACCTATCTGCTGTCTCCTCTGCATTTAACAGTAGGATTCCCGTTGCACCCTTTATGTTACCACCGTTGCTTTTAATGGCACCAAACGTTGTTTTGACTTTCCTGTATGCTGAGTCTGTCCTTCCGACATTCATATCTTTTTCGAGGTCTTCAGATTTTTGCTGGAGCCATTTCGTCTTAGCTTCCCTGCACTTGCTAGTTAGTTCATTCCTCAGCGACTTGTATTTCTGTATTCCTGATTTTGCCGGAACATGTTTGTACTTCCTACTTTCATCAATCAACTGAAGTATTTCTTCTGTAACCCGTGGTTTCTTCGCAGCTACCTTCTTTGTACCTATGTTTTCCTTCCCAACTTCTGTGATGGCCCTTCTTAGAGATGTCCATTCCTCTTCAACTGTGTTGCCTACTGCGCTATACCTTATTGCTGTATCTATAGCGTTAGAGAACTTCAAACGTATCTCGTCATTCCTTAGAACCTCCGTATCCCACTTCTTAGCGTACTGATTCTTCCTGACTAATGTCTTGAACTACAGCCTACTCTTCACTACTGAACTATATTGTGATCTGAGTCTATATCTGCACCTGGGTACGCCTTACAATCCAGTATCTGATTTCAGAATATCTGTCTGACCATGATTTAATCTAACTGAAATCTTCCCGTATCTCCAGGCCTTTTCCAAGTATACCTCCTCCTCTTGTGATTCTTGAACAGGGTATTCGCTATTACTAGCTGAAACTTGTTACAGAACTCAATTAGTCTTTCTCTTCTTTCATTCCTTGTCCCAAGCCCATATTCTCCTGTAACCTTTTCTTCTACTCCTTCCCCTACAACTGCATTCCAGTCGCCCATGACTATTAGATTTTCGTCCCCCTTTACATACTGCATTACCCTTTCAATATCCTCATACACTATCTGTTCATCTTCAGCTTGCGACGTCGGCATGTATACCTGAACTATCGTTGTCCGTGTTGGTCTGCTGTCGATTCTGATCAGAACAATCCGGTCACGGAACCGTTCGCAGTAACAAACCCTCTGCCCTACCTTCCTACTCATAACGAATCCTACACTTGTTAAATCATTTTCTGCTGCTGTTATATTACCCGACACTCATCTGACCAGAAATCCTTGTCTTCCTTCCACTTCACTTCACTGATCCATGCTATATCTAGATTGAGCCTTTCCATTTCCCTTTTCAGATTTTCTAGTTTCCCTACCACGTTCAAGCTTCTGACATTCCACGCCCCGACTCGTAGAACATTATCCTTTCGTTAATTATTCAATCTTTTTCTCATGGTAACCTTCCCCTTGACAGTCCCCTCCCGGAGATCCGAATGGGGGACTATTCCGGAATCTTTTGCCAATAGAGAGATCATCATGAGATTTCTTCAACTACAGGCCACATGTCCTGTGGATACACGTTACGTGTCTTTAATGCAGTGGTTTCCATTGCCTTCTGTATCCTCATGTCGTTCATCATTACTGATTCTTCCGACTTTAGGGGCAATTTCCCACCCCTAGGGCAAGAGAGTGCCCTGAACCTCTATCCGCTCCTCCGCCCTCTTTGACAAGGCCGTTGCAGAATGAGGCTGACATCTTATGCCGGAAGTCTTCGGCAGCCAATGATGATTGTTTATCAAAATTTAGGCAGCAACGGGGATCTAACCCGGGACGGAAGACGTTTTGATTATGAATCAAAGACGCTACCCCTAGACCACTGAAGTTCAGTTTCTTGTATCTAGCAGCATTTAAAGCTCACAAAAATATAAAGAAGTTCAATAAGTTAAATGTCTGTCGAAGGATGTTTCGGACGCTGCTATCTATCAAGAATGAGACGTAGCTCTCTGCATCCGCACGCTTTTGTAGCTTATGGTTACTATACATAACCAGTGGCTTCAGTCTGACATGGCACCCTTGATGAACTGATAACATGATGACTTCTCTTCCCCCACCTAATGCTAGAAGCAGTGTGACACGGTATGAGCGTAATGCCATCTAGTGGTTTTTCATTTCTCGTATGAATTGCTTCTATTCAGCCAGTGGTAATCTTCTATAACGTAGAGCCTGGTGGAATCAATACATGTCTGTATTCGTCTCGCAGACTGCCCAGAACAGCTGCATATTAATTCCAGGCAGGTTTCGAGGGAACATTGTGGTAGCCTTGCACAAGTTTGATGTAAACTGCTGGATTAGCGCCAGTGATTTGATCGATTATGTTGAACTTCTCATAGCGTAAGTAAGCAATTAAAGGTCGACAAACAATTGCACGTTAGTGTCGTCAAAGAGATCTACAGTGAAGTAGGAAGTCTCATTTTTTTATGGGTTAGCGTTAAAGTTTCCTGAGAAGCTTTCAGCTGAGCGTATTGCAAAGTATCAATGCTTCGTCGGTTGCAGCAAAGGTAGACCATATCTAGAATGACATTGCTTTGAACTGCTGTTATTGCGTAACAGCAGTTTACCACTGATTATCGGAAATTCGGTGTATCTCTGGTCCGAACTTTCTGTACAACAAACATGGAGGCAGTAATTATTTCAACAGGCTATGAAAAATCGAAGGTTCAGTACTTCATCAGCCCATACGTTTCTGTTCATAAAAGTGTTTCCAATCTCTCAATGGCTCTCATTCTTCGTTCGTCCATTAAGTGATACCTTGGGGCCGATGGACCAAAATTATTTTTAATTGCGCCACTATCGCTTTAAGACCGTCGATATACGAATTATTACCAAATAGGCAGTTTTTCCCTGTGGACGTAAGTGAACTGCAGGACAGTTTATTTTTGGTTGTTAATTCACGTGCAACAAAATATTTTACTTCCCTGTCTATAGTTTTCGATTATTTTACACTTTTCACAATCTTCCCCTAGAACGAAGATGAGAGTGAAACAGTGTTGAAAACTGCCAGTTACGAGATTCTGCATGGCCACGATTCGTCTTACCATCAGCTTTCCTGGGAGCAGATTTGGAATATGAAAGGTTTAAAGTACGCGTGCAAGAGACAGTCTGAACGTTTATTCAATCTATGTAATCATATAAAATACGGTCTAATAGGATTCTGAAATTTCACTATCATAGAGGATGTTTGATCACCAAGCCCTTATATATTACAACAGTTTTCAGTACCAAATTTTTCCTGGAAAAACGCTGAAACGATAATAAATCTCAAAGACGAGGATGATGGACCTAGTGCAAAAGTGTCAAATATGTGAAAGTGTTTGTGAAGATGCTTCAAAAATGGTTCAAATGGCTCTGAGCACTATCTGACTTAACATCTGCGGCCATCAGTCCCCTAGAACTTAGAACTAATTAAACCTAACTAACCTAAGGACATCACACACATCCATGCCCGAGGCAGGATTCGAACCTGCGACCGTAGCAGTCACGCGGTTCCGGACTGAGCGCCTAGAACCGCTAGACCACAGCGGCCGGCGAAGAGGCTTCAAACTTGGGACGAGCAATAATAGGAAGACCCAAGAATACATTAACTCAAGAAATAAACTTGTTAGACTTAGTCACCCCATGCAAAACACTGTTTCAGACAATAGCTAAAATTAGCAGCATAGGTGACTTTCAGGATTAAAGAATAATCTCTATTCATTACTCTGACATCAGAAGGTGAGAAGGTTAACCGGAAATCGGGCTGTATTTATACATGATATCATTTAGCAAAAATTCCTTTGTTTGCAGTTGAACCTTTCATTTTTACGATACATGACACCCTTGAAAGTAGGAGTGTAACGTGAGCTTGATTGGCTTCCCATGTGCTACGTTATAACGTTCTTCCTCTTTTTGTTATAAAGCTGATTTTAAAGCTTGGCTTTTCTTATCAGTACTCAATTTTCTTTCTCTGTCGCATCACTGTAGAAGCAATATGTAATTCCTTTGTATCTCCTGCTCACGATGTAACATAAAAATTATGGTTTAGCTGCAGTTCATTTCTCAAGATCAGACAATACGTATACCTTATTGGGTACAATATTTTCTAGACGTGATGAATTATTCATGATTTTCAGTGGCCACTTTCAAAAGTTTGGAGCCGGATGGTTCAATGATTAAACGATTCGAACTTCATTTTTAGTACTTGGTCAGTCATACCCCCTCAATTCAGTTCTTATTATTATTAGTACCTAGATTATTTTAGTAAGAATTATATTAAACTTTAATGGTTGAGTGTCACTGAACAACAGACAACCCAGACCCGTTGGCTTGAGACGCAAGTATAATTTTTTAATGATTTCTCTTATTCTTTCAGATCACGAAGTGTTGCTTTTAAAAGGTATTAATGGTTATAATATATCAAAAATAAAATCTTATCGCTGTTGTTGAGTGTTTTTGCAGTGACAGGAATATGGACGCGAAACATTGAATCAATCGCATTTTTCAATGTCTTTTAGCTCTATAACTGTACCATCGTAGAACATTTTCTGGTGAGATGGCAAATTTCATGATCCTATAAATCTTCATCACTTACATGCAGGAGAGCAATAGCAACAGCGAATTTTATCAGTGGTAGTATTTAATTTCCAATGATAATCTCGTTTTTCGTTGTTTATCCAGTTTTCTTCATCTTTTTCGACAAAAGAGGTGAAGTGCAGAGGAAAAGGACTATTTCACTACCATAGGCTCTTTCACATCACAGCAGTTGCTTGTCTTTCCTTTCTTTTTTCATTCTTATAATTTTCGTTTAAAATCCTTCATTCCCTATTGCAATCACCTTCTTACTTGAGCATTTATAATATCTATAACCACTGTCTGTACTCGAATAGTTTCCGTATCGATAAATTCCAAAAATGATTCTCGATTTTTTTTTTATGTATATGTGTTGCTTCACTCTCACGTGTAAAGTCTGAACGGCATCGTTGATGCTTCTGACTTTCCTAAAGAGATGCTGATCGTCATGCAAACTATCCTTCATGTTCCTGCCCAGTGCTCTGTACATTCCTCTAGTTAGAGACGAACGCCAGGACGAGTAGATATTGAGCAGGGGCAATCTATGTTGGGCCGTTCACTCTTAAGTACCCTGGAAACTTTATTATATCCATACAAATTGTTACAGTGACAGAAACTAAATCCAGTGCAGTATATTGTCAGTTATGGTAAATAAGATCTTCCGGGTACTCTTACCTATTCACATGTGATACAGAGATAAAACTGTTTGTACAGCAGAGCTCGGTGACGAGTCCAGTACTGGTTATATAGTACATACAAGTAATAATTTGTCTATTCTTGAATAAAAATTTTCGCCTGTGAGTTAAAATAAGAATTTTAATTGGAATTTTAAATATTCCATAAATTCCTCATAGCGATCTACAACGATTATGGAAGATATTTTCTTTGAGGAATGCACATTTCTTGAAAAACTGCCAGTTTTATGTAAGAAATAATAATGCGTTACTTTAGAGAAAATACGTATGTCAAGCAATAGACCATATTGTCTGTTCCGGCATCACGTTGAATCCCTACATGAAATGGACTACGATGAAACATCTACAACATCTACTCTACTATTTTGAAAAAAAAAAAACGATTTCATAATACGTCATTAAAGGAAGAGACTCAGTGCATCATAAATTCAACCAACACTTGTCAGTTTTCTTTTCTATGACTTCTTTACTAACAAAGTACAACTTATTCTTCGACGTCCGTAGGTATCAACTTGCGCTTATGTATCAACATTGTTTTAGTAATGAAGTATTAAAGATCCTCTCTGATGCCGAATTGGTGAGGGCAATAAAACCTTGGGAAATGCTTCTGCGATAGCTTGGCAGCTCCTGCAAGTTCTATCTCATAAACCATCGTCATACTACCTAAGCAACACGATTAATGGGTACAACAAAGCGAGATGGTAAATTATTAACTCCTACTCTCATAAACCTGAAACTTTTCGGTGAAGGAAGATAATGTGACTAGTCAGGCGGCATCCCCAATTAATGAAAATCCCAACGAAAAAGCATTACAAGCATTTGAAAAGGTATTGACGGACAGAAAAAAAGATTCTTTGAGGTCATTCCGACATGTTCTCAAAACACAATAAGTTTAATTTTATTCAACGAAGTCATCGAACATCGAAAATCCTGTATATCGTACGATTTTTGTGTAGGATCGCATAGTAACGCTAAAGTTGTTTCTGCCAGAAGTTATCCCCTGCACCATATTTAGAGCGCTCACCCGGTGAATCTCTCTTCTTGCCCTATACCTGTACTCAGCGTCTCTGAAGATAACAGAAAGATCTACTCAGTCCGATTATATATGTCTTACTAGTATTGCACCGTACTATTGTCAAATGAACAATGGAACTATATCGAGATCGCTAACAAAGTATTATTAGCATTAAAAGGACGTTAAAACATTATTAGCGTTTCCGGAAAATTACAGTTAATTTGATACATTTCGAAAATCAAGTGGTCTGTTCACAGAAGACGTATGTTTTATTATTTCGGATGTGCCTGCGTATTTGATATATGAGAAATGATGGGCATTCAAATTCTATCTTTCACAGGAGCCAATCGGACCCTACGAACTGGCAGCCCAAGTAATAAGAAACGGCTAACATAGTTTCGATGGTACAAGCTTTGGTTGGTGGTAAGTACCCACGGGACCAAACTGCTGAGATCATCGGTTCCCACACTTACACCCTACTTACTATAACTTACAATAAGGACAACACACACACAAATGCCCGAGGTAGGACTCGAACCTCCCTCGCCAACCATGCCAAGGCCCCCAAAGACCGCACGGCTATCCCGCTCGGCCTTATATCTGTATCTTACATCATCAATCTACAGATGTAGAGAACCACTTTGTCTCCAAACTTTGTGTCCTTACGTTGCCCTGGCAGCTATTTTCCAGTGATTACATTCACTTACACTCGTATATCTTTGGCCAGGGTATTGGTGCCATTCGTTGACATCCTACTGCTTTTTTTGGTAGCTGAAAATCGTCATCGTGCAAAGTAACGAAACATATTGTTTAAATCAATTACTTTAATACGATTCAGTAACAATGGGAATTACGCTCTCTTCGAATTGCAACTGACGTTGCATTATTTACATCTTCTGCCACACATACTGCAGGGAACGGGTAGCTAAAGAAGACGACGTTTATGTACTAGGGTTAAACTCCCTGGTGGTCAATGTGTTTGACTGAATGAGCAATACGTCGCTGATTATTTGAGCTGCTGGTATGGCCTAGATCGTTCTTTCAGAAAAATTGTCTCAAGTCAGATCTGTCCAGCATTTATAAACAGCATGCCTGTATCAAAATAAAAGTTAACTTCAGAAACATAGAAATCTAAAGCTTTTTTCGTACATTACATTCAAGGAAAAATTTATAGGAAATTCGAAAAGTGTGATTCCTGTTCATGAGGTAAATATATTTTACAGCAGATGAAAAGTAGTTTTTTGTGATCTCATTTTTTTCGTAGAAACGTTCTATTTGAAATACATACGGATAGAATGTATACATAGTCTACAATACTCTGTTTCTTTGTCCATTCATAATACCCCATTACTAAATGGAAATTAATATGTGCTACCCCTTATCAAGGATTAAGCAGATGTGTCCGTTGTGTCTAAGGACTAGAGCAATGGAAGTATTCACTTCGGTAAAATACTCTGCTATCTGTTGAAAAGAGAGAACAACGTCGTGAGTTGAATTTGATCCTACGTTCATTAAGGGACAGAAACAGCCTGTAACCAGGGAAACAAATGCGTTTACCAGTCCAGATATGGAAAATACTCTCATTTAAAAATTTACCTCTTTAGATTTAGAATTCAGGAATAAAATGTTCACCCAACGTATTAATTAGGCGAGAACACGTTACAAATATCAGTCACTCACCGCTTCTATACGGTCCCTACTCTGACACATGAACGAAATAATAAACCTTCCCACACTATAACATTTAACAACTGTCCAGCATACTTAAAAATATTTCTACAGCACTGGAGCTCAATTAAAAAAATATCTACAGTTTGGAAGCCTAGGAATGTGATATTCACAACACTCTAAGTACCAATCTTGAAAGACAGAAAAGGATAATAATTTTACAGAATTATGTAGCACTTTGTAAGTAAAAGAAATTTCAAACAACTTTCAAATATACACAAATGATACCTGCTACATTTGGTTTTTTGATTTCACTGAGCAATATAAAAACTACAGCATGTTTTAAACTCTTTTACTAATTTGACTTTAGCCATTGGAAAGTTTAATTACTAACACTTGTGAAAATCAGTATAATAATTTCAATTTTAAGGATACTCAGAAAATATCAGGAGAAGGGATAGGACCATAACATGTATTGCATGATTTAGGTCAGTGATGTTCTCCTATGTACAAAAATTGAATTTCAAAATACAGTGAGTTCGAGAAACAACTCCCTAGTTTGTGTCCTAGAATCTGCACAAAGTGACATACACAATTCTAGTTTGTGGTGTTTGATTCATCTACTCTCCAAGTTTAGCTCCCAGACATTTGGCAGGTGTGCTTGACCTTGAGACGGCACCTGTGCTGTTTTCCCCCCCTCTTTTCCCTCAGTTCAGTCCAGGCATGCATGCATGCAGAGCACTGCAGAGCAACTCAGGTGCAATGTGTAATCCTGCAATAGAAAGCGCAGTGTGTTATTTGACTTCTCATAACAAAGTCAGTTATAACGCTGCAACGTAATTTTAGTCGTCGGTATGGTGTTGAACAATCTACAGTAAAATTATCCATAATTGGCTAAAGTCTTTGAAGGAAAACGGTGTTTTAAATGCAAATTCACCAGGTGGGCTGAGAACTTCTGATGATGTTGTGGAACAGATCCGTGTTTCGTGTGTTCAGATCCTGAAGAAATCATTGGCCACATGTAGTCTACAATTAGCAGTACATAAATGTACTGTATATGATGTTATGCGCAAAAGACTTAAGTTGTGCTCTTACAAATTGCAACTGTCACATGAAATAAAACCTAATGATAAATTCGACAGGTGTGAGTTTGCTGTAGACTTTTTAAACAGAATCAATGATGTCAGTTTCTTAAAAAATATTCTCTTTTCTGATGAGGCTACATTTCATATGATTGGAACAGTTAATCGTCACAACTGCAGTATTTGGGGAGAGAGTATTCACAAGTAGTTATTCAGAATCAACGTCACTCACCCAAAGTTAACGTGTCACGGTTTGGTGGAAGATCGTGTGATTGGTTCTTCCACATTTGTAGAAAAAAACAATAAATGATGATGTATACTATGACATGTTGCCAGAGTATATCTTTCCCAAAATGGACGACATTGAGGCGGAAAATAGGCTTGTGTTGTCCCAACAAGATGGCGCCCCACCTCATTACAGAAACCGTATGCACGGCTCTTAACACTCGCTTTCCAGGAAGTGGATAGGCAGGGCTCGCTCAATACCTTGGCCACCACGAAGCCAAGTCTTAACCCCACATAAAGATGTTGTGTACAGGGAAAACATCAGCGACATCTGTCATTTATAGGAAAGAACGTCGCGGAGGTTGGGACAGTTACACATGAATGTTGCGGAATACGTGGCGAGAAGTGGAATACCATATTGACGTGAGCAAGCCAACAAATGGATTCCGCGTTAACGTCTACTAACATCAAACAAAACTTGAAGGAATTCTTTTTCATTATATGTACTCACTGAAGCAATTTTTCGTCAATTTCCCCATTAAATTTAAACTTAAAACTAAGGATTTCTTTTCCGAACACCATGATTATTGACTCACTGATATGAAGCGACCGATTCATATACGGTCGTAAATCTAAATAAGCCGAAAATTCCTGTAAGTATCAAAATGATGACCTGCTGTGGGGATTGTGCTGGAAAGTGTTAAGCAATTTTTGCTCTGAACCTACAGTAATCTATTAAACATCTTCTTCTTAAGAACAGATTTCTTTGAACATTCATCATTACGCCATGTCGTAATATGGTATCAAGTAATTACTTACAAGGAAATTGATATAATTCTACCTCACTTTCCACTGCAGGCCAACTTTTGCAACTAACTACAGGTTAACTTGAGTTCGCTTGGCGTGCTAACTTTGTAGCCTCGCACCTTTTAATTGATGCGCTAACACCCCATATACTTACAGGGAAGGATTTCACCTCTGGCTTCTCCCTCCTAAACATGACCGTTCTCCCGATTCCGTTCACATGAATAAGCGTAGTCATAAATTGTTTTTATTATATTTGAACTCGAAAACAAATATTCATCTTAATTCCATTTAATAAAAGGAATATGTATGTCCGCAGAAAATAATAACAACATATCAGTGTGATTTACACGACATAAACGACATAAAATACTGGTGGTACACGCCGTGTAAGTGCTAAAAGTGATTACAAGTGGCGAACTAGTTTATTTTGCTCGTGATGGACCAGCACACAGTCTATAAAGTGTATGCCACGCACACTAGCCTGATTGCTAATAATTTTGTCTCCAACACCACTCATAATAAGCCAAGATGATAATTTTCGTTTTTAGAATTAATCTATGAAGAACGATATGTTAGTGGGGCTTAGTAGTAAAAATTCTGCTTTGCCCTATCAGCGTCATGAATCAAACTATCTTTAATGATCTAGTTACGTGTCCAGTTACTCACTCCGAGTAAACTGCTGATTCAAATGATGGACGAATACAATTGCAAGGAAATGAATGAATGAAGAATACTAATGACCATGCCCACATTTTTGTGTGTCCATAGTATTTCAGTTTCTTCTATCTTATCTCCCTAAAGACATGTGTTTATTTTCTGAAGTGTATTTACTTCTCTGGACAAAACATTTTAAGAAATACTTTTTAAACATAACACTTGTTTTCAGACAAGATGAGCTCATGTACCATTTGATGAAATTTAATGTTGCACAATGTACAATATCGGCTTATTTGTCCTAAGCTAATTACCAATACACATATTCTAAATGTTGGTGTGAGAGACAGTAACGCTATAAGGAATACTAATCTGAGCAGGTTACTGTAGTTCTCCAAAGCGCATGACATATCTTTTGTGGGCTTTTCTTTATAAATAGTTATTCTGCTTCCAGTGACGATTTTCCTTTTTCTGTATTATGTGCGACGTGCATCGGGTAATGTTTCCGACTTACGAGAGCGTTTTTCTCTCTCATATGTAACTTTTTAGCAATGTTTATTACGTGTGAGGTTCTACATTGTTCAATTGTCCTGACCGCAACGTACAAATTTAGGCAATTTTTAGTTGATAATCGACCTTTCTATATGATGGGTATCTACATTTGGAAGACCTTTTACTCATATCTTCCTTTTGGTCCATATTTTCAGTCTCACGAAAATTAAACACATACACCGTTTTCTGTGGGGATTATATACAGAAAATAACGAATATATATGAATACTCGTAAATGCAGTCAACAGAGATAGTCTTATAGATCGTACAAAGAGCATTATATACATTTGAACAAAGAGTATTTATATCATTACCCTTAATAATAATTTGCATAATTCCATTATGTTATGTTGTATGGTATACTGTACTGAGTTAGCTCATATTCAAATAAGAAGATCTTCATTATTCAAAAACTTGCTGTAAGAATAATGTTTGGTGCTCACCGACGTTCATCTTCTAGACATCTCATTAAGGACGTGGGTATATACAGTCTATTGCCTCGTGAAGTTTATTGTAGATAATCCACAACAATAGAAAGGGAACAATAAGGTGCATCATTACAGTACCAGAAGGGAAAACGACGTTCATTACTTCCCATTAATGTTGTCATTAGCGGAAAAAATGGATGCATAATACTGCAACAAAGGTTTTTGATCATTTACCCAGTGATGTAAAATAACTGGCAGACAGGAAAATAAAATTTATAACAAACTGAGAAAGTTTTTCCTTCGTAACTTCGTAACTTCTCTAGAAGAATTTCTGTCTATGATGTGTAAAATATGGTACATAGGAATTGCTAGTTCACACCTGCATATATTATTTTTCACTTTCTAAGAAAGGAACACTTAGAAATATTCAGAATGTAACCATATGTGCAAGTTAATTTGCGATTCGAATGTAAACCTCTCGCGAAACGTAACCCATGAAATATGTAACTATGTGACAAAGTAACTCTGGATCATAATTTTCTTATATCTACTTGCAGTTATGATTATAACTGTTTGTTTAAGTATACTGTGCGAAGTGTCTGAAGATATTAGCTGCTTCAGTTTCACTTTCTCGTTTAATAATTTATCTTCTCATTTTATGTAAACTGAACAAATCCACCGTTTGGCTAGCAGATTCACTTTGTACACCTTTATTAATTGGAGGAGTACTTTGACATTTTATTCTCCTATCCTGTATGGGGGTCCTGTATTGTTCATGTGCGTGTCCACAGATATTGTATGTCTCTCGTGTACGTAGGCTTTAACGCACTCTGTACAACTAGTGCGGAACTCTCAGCCAATATGTCCACTTGGGACTCACAGCATTACGTTTCCTGTTACTTATTAGGTTTTCTTCAATTTTTCTAATTGTATTTTCAATCATTAGCGACACATTGCCAATTTATGAGATGCCAGATATACAATAGTTTTTGTCTTTTTGTTCCGTGTTGTGACTTGTGGTTGGTTCTTTTGGGGAAGGGAACCAAGAAGCAAGGTTATCGATCTCATCTGATTAAGGGAGAATGGGGCAGAAAGTCCGCTATGACATATCCCAGAAATCATCCTGGCATTTCCCTGAAGCTATTTAGGGAAATCACGGAAAATCTAAATCATGATGGGTTTGAAACGTTGTAACCCCTTATGTGAGTCCGTTGTTTTAAGGTGTTGCTAGCGACTGGGTCTTTCTTCACTTTGACTGTTTCTTTGTCAACTATAGAAGCAATAAAATTATTGGAAATTAAAATTTGTTTAACTTTGTATGATTTCCTGATTTATGTTTTATTGGATTAGTGGTAGTTTGTTACCCCATGTAACGCTGACCTGTATGTGTGTATTTACTGATTTTAGGTAACATGAGGTTGCAGGGATTGCGGTGTGGGGATTATCGTATTTTCTTCATTAATTCTGAGTCAGCATGTGTGGTTGAGCCATGCTGCGGCTCCCGTTGGTGCCGTTGCTAGGTTGGCGTCGTGTATTTGGTATAGTTATGGTTGTCGTCTTCTTCTTGTGTTCAGTGGCGCCGCTCCATTTGCAAGCACTGTCTAGCTGTGTCTGTCATTAGTGGCAGCAGTGACGGTTATCGATATCTAGCAACGCTGGTACTATCTTTTGGTCGACGTTGTGGGTTTTCCGTGTAGTGTGAGTCTATAGTCCGGTTGGGGATAGACGAGCAGCCAGGTCCATGCAATGCAAGAACACACCGGGATCACCGGCGACGCACATGCATTGCCAGATGGGAGGGCTGTAGTCGCGAGGGGTACAACCTCGTTGTCAACTGGACCCAGGAAGTTCAAGTTGAGTGCACCCTAAATGAAGTAGTGAAACCTCCACTACTGTGAGATCTCTCCATTTGTTTGAACGTTGCTGCTAGCAGTGTCGCCAAGACGAAAAGCAGCATGTGAAGCACTTGCAGAAGGCGAACATAATTAGCCTTCTTCATTTCTTATTAATTGTTGCATTCTAATGTTAATATCTGTGAAGTTAAACCAGTTGTGTTATTCCTGCCTAGTGGCCGCTAACACCCCAGTTATCTGCTCTGGAGCTTAGTATATGTTACAGCTATGTACTTTCCCTAGCCTTGCTACTTCGACAGCTTCCTTGATTTGTGGACGGGATTTTTTTTTTTTTTTTTTACTTCTCTGTTAGTAATGGTCCCTTTCTGCTTCCGGATGCCCTTAGCCCCAGAGTTTTAATATGTAGTTCTGACCGCTGGTTCCAGCTTGGGTGCGTTATTCCATCGTGGCAGTGGTCATCAGACGTTAGGTAGATTCGTTAAATGATTATTGGTCTTGCATTTAAACTGCCACTAGCCTGAGCTACCATCTCAGAAGTGAATCTAACTCTTGGCATCCTGTCTCATCGCTTGCGAAGTTTCGATGGACTTTCCCAGGTCAATTCTTGGAGCAATGTCTGTGCCGCCTAACCCCCACCTTGATTTGGTCGGATTTAATGATTGTTTAAAAAAACATGTTTATGACTAATTTGAGGTTTGATGATATTTAACTGGTTCTTAAAAGGATAACTAGTCAGGCCTTCAGCAGTCAAACAGTTTTAAATTATTACTTTTGGAGCGTTCAGCCAAGAAGTAGTTTGAATTGGCTGTCATTAAGGCCTTCAGCCGTGAGTGTTACTTTTCTTAAAATTATAATTAGACATTGATGAATGTTCTTTTAAAAATATTTTAGTAACTGTAATTGAAAGTTGAAGGAGTCAACTGGTTCTTAAAAGATTGCTATTCAGGCTTTCAGCCGTGAAACTGTTTTTAAATTGCTACTATTGGGACCTTCAGCTGAGAAATAGTTTTTAATTTGATGTCATTAAGGCCTTCAGCCATGGAACACTTCTTAATTTATTATCACCTTTTATTTGTTATTTCCAAATAAAGTGTACGTGATTGAAAAAATAAACTTCAAACAGCAATTGATTATGGTCCAGTCAACAATCGTAACCCAATCCTGCCTTCCTCTTTACCTGGTCTCAGTGATTGTTTCTTGTAATTTTTAGGTGCAGGTAACTGATAATTTTACCTTGTTCATGTTCCACTTATGGAATTTTCTGGTGTAGAATACTGAAGCAGATTATAACGTTTGTTATGTATTTCGTAAACACTTTGACTAGCATAGTGTGTCATCTACATTTCTCCCATTAAGTTAAATTTTATTAAGCTGGATTCTCGGCTGTTAAGCTAGTTTTTTTCCAAATGTTGTATGTATAAACGTATGTCACCTGTGGTACCACATATACACTAAACAACCAAAAAAGCTGGTACACCTACCTAATACCATGCAGGGCAGCACCCACAAGTACCGCAACACGACGTGGCATGGACTTGACTAATGTCTGAAGTCGTTCTGGAGGGAACTGACACCAGAAACCCTGCCTGGCTGTCCATAAATCCGTAAGAGTGGGAGGGGAAGAATTTCTCTTCTGACCAGCACGTTGCAAGGCATCCCAGATACGCTCAATAATATTCAAGTCTGGGGAGTCTGGGAGGCATCGGAAGTGTTTAAACTTAAAAGAGTGTTCCTGGAGCAGCTCTGAAGCAATTCTGGAAGTGTGGAATGTCGCACTGTCCTGCTGGAATTGCTCAAGTCTGACCGAATGCACAATGGACATGAATGGACACAGGTGATCCGACAGGACGCTTACGTACGTGTCACTCGTGAGAGTCGTTTCTAGACGTATAAGGGGACACATATCACTTCAACTGCACAGGTCGCACACCATTACAATCCCTCCACCAGCTTGAACAGACCCCTTCTCACATGCAGGGTCCGTGGATTCATGGCTTGTCTCCATATCTGTCCACTTCATTTCGCTCGATACAATTTGAAACGAGACTCGTCCGACCAGGCTACATGTTTCGAATCATCAACAGTCAGATGTCGATGTTAACGGGCAGAGACGAGGCGTAAAGTTTTGTGCTGTGCAGCCATCAGGGATACACAAGTAGGCCTTTGGTTCTGAAAGTCCATATCGATGTATCGTTTAATGGTTAGCACGCTGACACTTCTTAATGGGCCTACAATGAAATCTGCAGCTATTTGCTGAAAAGATGCACTTGTGTCTCGTTGAACAATTCTCTTCAGTCGTCATTGCTCCCTTTCTTCCAGGATCTTTTTCCTGCTGCACCAATGTCGGAGATTTGATGTTTTATCGGAATCGTGATATTCGCGGCACACTCATGAGATGATAGTACGGGGAACTCCCCACTTCATCGCTAATTCGGAGATGCTGTGTTCCATCGCTCGTGCACCGACAATAACACCACATTAGAACTCACTAAAATCTTGATAACCTACCTTTTTAGCAGGAGCAACTTATCTAACAACTGCAGCAGACTCTTGGTGTCTTATATAGGCGTCGCCGACGGCATCGCCATATTCTGTCTGTTTACATTTCTCTCTACTTGAATACGCGTACTTGTGCCACTTCCTTTGGCGCTTCAGTGTACATGATCCCATTGTTAGGTCATACGGCTTCGGATAAGCCTTTACACTAAAAGTTAAATAGTTGTAACTTTGGGTTAGTTGGAAGAGTTCCATAAAATCCAAAATCCCTGTGTGTACAAGATTCTTACGTTTCATTAGGTTCTTAGAACTACTGTGACAGCATCATGTATAGGTATGTGAGTAAGACGAGTGATTCACGTTACTAAAGCATGAAGCCAAACATGAATGATGGATAATTTGAAAGAGTCTATGAGTTTCGTCTGATGTTTCGCCAACATACTTGAATAACAAAGAGTAACACATAGAAATGAGCACCATTGTATAGAGATACAAGCGAATTATGATCTACGCTATTAGTTTAAATATACTTTATGGAAAATTGCTTCACACTCAGTGGAAGACCTATAGCATTTAAACTGTTGACTATATCTAGCAGTAAAAATGTCTATTTAACAGTTTGTATTAGTTCCCTATTCTTGATGTATATTCTGCGCAGGAACCTGTATGATGTTTAATATGGTGAGACTCTGAACAAATGGACCAAAAGGTAAATATAACTACAAGTTCTTCCAAATTTCGAAGTTAACCATATACAAAAATCGTTAACAAACTAAAAAATATCTTTTATGTATTACAATAAAAACAACAAAACTATGCAGAATCTCATAGAATGATGACTCTTTGAATACACAGCTAGCACGCGGAGAAAATCGCACTTAAAATGGGAATCATTTCCAAAAAATTCCTGTGTAAAAAATAGCCAAAAGGAAATCGTGATTGCTATCAAGTAATTTATTTATAAACGTACTTATTGTTTTCACTGTGGCAGGACTTCATAACCCATCCTAATGGATCAAATCATATTGAGAGTTAAACATTGACTACTTACCTGACAGTACTTTTTTGGTTCTTGAGGTCTCCTTCAGTGTTATGGAAAAGCTATCTACTGATCACGACAGAAATACAAAGTCTTATTAACGCACTCATCTGGATTTTACTTGAGCAAAATACTGAAGCATCCTCAAAAATCCCCTCATTTTAAGGCGAAACATGCAATGGGACAGGAATGACACTATTTAACTTTGAACATACAGTCTGTATGGGAAAGAAGTTACTCTTCTATGCACTATTACCATTTCATGATTATCGAGTAAATCACACATGTCTATTCTGTCGTTAAACTGTAGCCCCGATAAAGTTGACAACATTTCACGAAAAGTGCATCATCATAAGTGAGATGTAATCTTCAGATATACTTCATACATCCCATTGTAATATAATTTAAATAACTAATTTACAGATTTAAATTTACACCATCAAAATATATATAGAATATTTACTTGTAGCTACAAGAAATGTGACTCATACCTACATAAAAGTTTCTGATACAGCGTGGGATCAAAAGTATCTGGACATCTCCAAAAACATACGTTTTTCATATTAGGTACATTGTGCTGTCACCTACTCCCAGGTAATCCATATCAGAGACCTCAGTATCATACATCACGAGAGAGCAGAATGGGGCGCTCTGCGAAACTCATGGACTTCGAACGTGGTCAGGTGATTGGGTGTCACTTGTGTCATACGTCTGCAAGCGAGATTTCTACACTCCTAAACATCGCTAGGTCCACTGTTTCCGATGTGACAGTGAAGCGAAAACGTGAAGGGACACGTACAGCACAAAAGCGTACAAGCCGACCCCGTTTGTTGACTGGCAGAGCCCGCCGACAGTTGAGGGTAACAGGCAGACATCTATCCAGACCATCATAAAGGAATTTTAAACGACATCAGGAGCTACTGCAAGTACTATGACAGTTAGGAGGGAGGTGATAAAACTAGGATATCATGGTACAGCGGCTGGTCATAAGCGACACATCACGTTGGTGAATGCCAACCGATGCCTCGCTTGGTGTCAGGAGCGTAAACTGGACGATATAATTTTGGAAAAATGTTGTGGAGTGACGAAACACGGTACACAATGTGGCCAAATCAGCGGCAGCACACTTATTTTGTCTCAAACGGATAACGAGATCCTGAAAAGGAAAGCGAGTTGTGAGACCTGTGGTGTTAATAAACCAGTGCAAAATAACAAGTTCGAATATTTGGGATCCAGGTAGATAGAACGACCCTTCCAGCACACGTACATTGATTTTGTGGGCCTCTTCCCAGCTCTAAGACAGATTTGTTTTAGTTTACATTGAAGTCTTTAGTGGATAAGTTTTGTTGTTACCCACCAAAGTAACGACCACACAAATGTACAAGAAATTTTTGGCGCCTTTGTCTTTACACGATGTATAGTGACTGACAATGCGACTGCATTTACAACACATAAATTTAAGCGATAATTGCCTTCATATGGAAGTGTGGCACTGAACTTCAGTACCTCATTATCCAAACTCATCATATACAGAAACCTTAAGTTGCTCCTGATACGCTATCATATAATTTGAATGACTGCGATCGTTCACCTCTGGTTAATGATGGCGTTAAACACCGTATGCTATGAATGTCATCAGTCCGCACCTGAATTTGCTCCTGAATGGACTAGCCATTCCGTTGTGTAATTTATGAACTGATGATGACCTTTTGTCTTAGAGAAGAATTGTTTGGATGTGGCTTACCAATCCGATGTTAGAAAAAACAAAATCAGGAAAGAACGTAAGAGAGAAGTCATACTTTAGAGTTCAGGCAGTAAGCAAGAGACTGACGAGTTCCTAACAGGGTGGATGAGCATGGGTGTCTGAAATTTGCACGAGGATCACAGTCTGGCCAAACTAAGAATTTATAGTTTGAAGTCACTAATAATTGTTTCAGAGCAGCTTGTGACCTTTTCTTATGCTTGTGTTTACGTTTGGAGTGAGGGTCCAGCACCAAGGCGTATGCGATGTTCTGAATGGCAATATCTGAGCTCCTGCCAAGGGAAATATCGTTCTTAATTATTGTCATTATTCTTCGTAACCATCTGATTTTTTTTCATGGGTTAATGATACATGAAGAGAACATTCATTCTTTCAGTTTAATGACGTTCTGGACTTGAAGCACAGGTTTGTCGTAAGATAAATTATTGAAAACAGTGCAAATGGTAATTAAAGACTTCGCTGACCATATTATTAGCTTTTGAATGTTGGAGTAAATACTGCAATCCCGACCTTCTCTTCTACAGCTTGTTATGTATTCCCACAGAACCAGTTTAAATTTTTTTTATTAAGAGTTATTTTGCCGTTGATATTTGCTTGGGGAGTAATATTTTCACTAGTGTAATTTATTGTAAATCAAAGTAAAGTATGTGTGTTTTCAGTAGATAAATTTGTTGTACGCCTAACTCAAAAACCAGTTCCACTTATAACGACCCCAACATAATACAAAAACCAGTGAAACATGGGCACCGCTCTCCTTTCTGTTCTTCTCTCTTTCCTTTTTCTTTTTACTATTGTGCTAATCTCTCTCGGTTAGTTCTACGAATTCGATGAAATGGTCATTAGAGATTTTTCTTGGACTATTAATTATTTGCAATTAATACTATTATTATAAATTAGCATGTCAAGTGCATGAGCTTGAATTTCACGCGTTTAGTGTAGAGGATCTATGTTTCAAATATTAGGCTTAAAATGTGTGCTTTGTGGACTACTGTTAGTTCATTATTATTTCTTTAAAATGTACTGTTAATGTTTAACAATATTTCATTTATAACCCTGTCCTTCCTTTATAGATTCATAATTTTGTGTGCTTTTTGAAACACGGAAGCAGTTCTTTTGGTTATTACAGTTTGGGTGCGCCATTTCATGCGCTGTAGTCTTGTTTGTTAAATACTGTAGTACCTGCCGTCATTTTAATATTACGAAGTCTGATAATCAGTTTATTACCAATTTCGGCAAGGAAGCTTTTTAAATTCACAGCCAGTAACAAATTTGTCCATGATATTTCCTCTAGAAGCCAAAAGTGTGGACCGTTGCTTCTTTCAGATGAAATTGCATTCACTTTCGTAAAAGTTCAGAATCATGTCTGTCATTCAGCGAAAGAGGCTCCAGTTTCCTTTAACGTTGCCGCAATTGCCTTTCACCTTAATGTAACAAGAAGTTTACAACCCTAACTTGCCTTCCATATTAATTGCAAGTAAAATAATTAAGTCCCAGTTAATCGGTGGTGACGTTAAACTGGCAATCTCAGATGAAGACTGCCACGGAATAAATAATAAATAAAATTTTATTGTGTTTATAGTCGTTAAAATTTCATATTTTTAATAATGCGTATTTTCTGTTTCATGTTTGAAACACTTAACAATGTCTACAGTTGATAACCTAGAAAATGAATAATAAAAGCAATAAGGCAATAAGAAATCACAACTGTTAGGTAAGAAAAAACAGTTCAAGGCCAAACCTTGTAATTCGTCTGTGTGAATTTATAAAATTATTTCGTGTGCCTTTTAGATGTACATGTATGGGAGTAACGCTCCACGAGATGCTGGAAGTTACTAGTCAATTCGAGTAATATCTACTCACGGTTAGATTGTTTGGCTTTCTTGGTAGGTTTTACCTCTGAAAGTGATTTTCCGATCTAGGGTATGTGCATTAGGAAAGTGTATTTTTTGTATTTACGATTTAGGACTATGTAACTAATTGATAAGAGGAAAATAGAAAAGACTCCGACAGTCGAGGAGGAGAAGAATGTACTCGATTCGGAGTTAAATACAGATGATCGGCAAATTCCGGACGTTGAACCTGACGCTACAAGTTCTGCCGCAAGCAGTGCTGATACGCTGGCAGAATTAGAAGCCAACACAGCTAGCAACTCCCGTATCTGTTCCTTTTGCCGAGATGTACATAAGAGTAACAGAACTTATACAGTAAAACATCATGCACCCAGCGCGAGAGCAGATCATACGAATTAGTAAGCGTATTCAAGACAAAATGAACGAAAATTTTGCAATTTTCTAGATCAATAGGAGGAACAAAGAAGCAGCGGAATTCAACACCAGTTGAATCTTAATTTAGAACGCTTAGAGGAAACGTAAAATGCAGTTTTTTGGTGGATAGCTCAAAAGCGGTCTGCTAAATTAAGCAAAATAATTTCGAAGATAGAAACTGTTACCAATACCTTTGCTCAGTTACAACTTGCATGTAAAGGCACACCCGAATCGGTAAGGCAGTGGAACGTGGAAGTGAGCGCAATAAAGGAAACGCAGTCTGAATTGCAAAATACTATACGATAGATCGCGTAGTAAAGTGACCAGTGGAATGAAGAGTTTGTTACCTGTCTTCATGACAAAAACAAACAGGTTACCGAATGCTTCACAGCACGTAGTGACAGAATTAATAGAGACTTTGTGAACTCGTGGCATCAAAAGGATTCACAGGTTAACGTAGCGCTTAGGACTGAATTACACACTGTAATTCAAACTTATAGTGCTGAAGTCTTATTTCAGCACAATAAGTAGAATATTGATGTAAAAACAGAATTTTAACAAATTAAAACAAAGCTAAACCGGGATAATCATAAGTGGAAACATGTTGTGGAAGAACACGTTGGCAGATTGCACCATGAGTTGTCAACTGCAAGCAATAATAAAGGTGGAAGGCCAGGAGAAACGACAACGAACTATCCGCATATGCATTTACAGCCTCCACAGTCGGATCTCTTGTACAGAGAAACACACGATTGAGTGGTATTCAGCGCGTGATACGCGGACGGCATATGCTCAGACAAACATGTTGAACAAGAGAGTTTGCTCAAGCATCGTCACTTTCAGACGTATATCCCAGACAAGAAAGAGGGTCAATACCCCGTTTATTTCATAAAGGGTTTCAGAGGGATGCAGCCCAGAACCTGGCTAGACACCCAATGAAAGAGATTTGTTGCCATACATATGCAAGGTGAAGGTGCGCTGATGGTGCCAGAAACTATAGAGAAATGCGAAACATAAGAGCAGTTCGAAAGAGCCTTTTTATCAAAGTACTGGTCTCCAGGCCAGAAAGAAAGATTTAGAAAGGAAATGTACTCACCTGACAACAGTAAACAAGGTACACCACCCACGTACTTCGAGAAATATATCAAAAAGTCGACTCTGCTATTACTCTATTTCAGTAAGCGATGTGATTCGAACTTCAAAAGCCAAGTTACATTTACATTTGGGAGAAATGCTTGTGCATGGTCTTGAAAATGACATTGAGCAGTTCATGTTTGTTGTTGACTCGAAACATTTGTCACATGAGGACACAAAGCTGTGGATTCAAGACACCGAGCATCCTAAGAGTAATGACAATGCGTACCTTATTAACAGTGCTAATAGGAACCAGAAACGAAACAAGAACAGTAACTGTAGGTAATGGGAATGGAAATAATTTAAATGCACCCCAGAAAGGTTATAGAAATAACCACGTAAAGGTGGATAACAAGCGACAGCACTCTGGAAAGAAAAGAAGGTATAATAATCGGTGTAATCCCGGTAATCGGAGTGAGAGCCACGGTGTTAATCAGGGTAACAACATAATGCCCCAAACATGGCGAAACAACGAACAAGCGAAATGGCACTCTAATACTGCACTACGAAACATTAGGCTACAGCATTCGATACAGAATAACAGTAATAATACTGCGAACTGCTGGGTTCAAAACCAACCCGTTAGACAACTGAAGTTAATGAAAATAATCTGCCTTCAAATAGCCTACCAACAAAGTAATTTAGAGCACATGGAGCCCTCGGATAGTGCCTGGTAATATAGTAGGGCAATACGCAGAAAGGCATCAATCTGATCCGCGTGATAACGGTGCTGATATGTATGATGAATAGTTCTCTGAGAAAAATTACAACAGGCAGGACAACAACACAGTAGTACAGGCTGCATTTGAAGCTGAGGCAGGTAAAGCACCTACAGTAGTAACATTTGACACCGGTGCATCGACGACAATTTCTTTAAACAAGTATGTGAGATGGTTAAAGCTCCAACATTACCTTTATAGAATTGTATAATTATTGGTTTGATAGTCAACAGTTCGAAGAATGTTAGTTGGAAGACTCGTTTGGGAAATGTTAACCAGAAAAGGAGCATTTTATTGCACGTCTCTGGTGATTGACAATTTGTCAGCCAACTGTGTTATTGGTGTAGGATTTCTGAAAGAGGACGCAAAAATAGATCTGTCGTAGGCAAATGCTACATTGCAGTAGATGGAAAAAATATAATTCGAAGTTTGCTCAAAACAAAAGCTCGCCTGGAGAAATTCAGCCAGTGAGTAAAAAACAAGTTTGTTGGTTCTGAACCTCCACTGGCAGGTGGTAGTTCAATTGCTGTAGCTAATGAAACAAAGTGTGCTAATGTTGGCCACAATAACCAAGATCTCGAGACCATATTACCAGGCAGGATTATAGAATCATATTACTTAAGTGAGCAGGAGAGAGTGAACTATGCAATCTCTTGTGTATATATCTAGAGGTCTAAGAGTAAAAAGCAGGTATAATAAAAGGATACGTATATCACAGAGGAGTTAAGCCTTATGAAACGTATTTTCCCACAACCTCCTGGGCTCCCTGTATAATGATGTCCTGTGTCAATGCTTCAGCCAGGCAGTCGAGGGGTTGAGGACACCTACATCGCAATTAAACTTTCTGCTTATTTGAGCACTTAATGGTGCCTTCGGACATTAGTTTTCCATTTTAGAATGATTTTTGTGAGTGCTTTCTTGTCGGTATGATACAAGAATGGGAACGGTCCCTGAATTGGGTTTTCCTTGGAATAAAGAAATACATCGGGTGCCATATACGAACGAAACCCATACATGTAAAGCACAACCGCATAACATGTAAAATAATGGCCAAACACAGTTCACATTGAGAATTTTCAAAGATTTTGTTACAGCTGATATAATTAATGTTCTTGTATCACCATGTTCCAATGTAAATATTAAACAAATAATATACAGTGATGTCGTACGAAAAATTCCACACACAGCGATCAGACAAGGTAATTTGGTCCTTAAATGAAACACATAGCTTGAGTATCAGTGTAATTTGACTCGAAAGACTGTATGTAATTGCAAATGAGTAGCGAAACGAATGCCAAAGTCATTTCTATTAAAAGCTTTCGGAGAAAGCCGTAGTACATGAACTTTGTGTGTAAATAAAATTTGGCAACGGAACTAATCTGCGAGAACGGTGAACATACTAGTGTTGCAAAGTCCATAATAAAGTTGACGCTTACCTTCAGTGAAGTGTTGAATCTTATCTGCATGTGCAGCATCCTGTGTAGAAACTCTTAGATAAAGAACAAGTAGTTGTTCTAGGCAACTCGCACTGCTACAAACCGAGTGTACACAGAGTGCAGCGTAAACCATACCTCGACAATGTTCCGAGCGAAGCTCTGGATTGTCGCGATGAAATGTGAGCCGCGTGATTACTCAGTACTCGTAGCATTTCATAAGATAGAGACTTGTCACCGCTAAGCTATGAACGCTCTTGTACTGCAAATAGTGATAGCATAATATGCCAATAAATAAACTGCAGTTCTCATGGCAAATAAATAACAATCATGATGCAATCAGAAGGAAACGAAAACGTAGACAACTGTTCAGATAGCGAAACTTCGTTGAGCCATACAAAAATCAAACAAAATAAACAAATAAATAAATGCAAAGGAACTGTAAAACAATCGGCTCGAACAGTTTTTCCAATCATTATACGTTTCCGTAAGACAATATATCCACTCATACCCATATCCAGTAACCAACTGCAAATCCTTGCCTGTCTTCCCGTTTTCCTCTATGCACTTGAGGGTCCTCGCATCGATTACCATCGACGAGCATGGACCGTCGTTCTGGCAGTCCGTCCCAAGATCTATCTTCGCACCTACAAAACATTGTATTCGATGCTGTAAAACTGAGAAAAACACTTACTCGAACTCAGATTTGTAGACACGATTTTGATTTGTAAGAAAGAACGTTTATCATCCTCGCAACAATGAGACCTTTAAATGAAAGAACTATATGATAACAGTCTTAAACGAGAGAACTGTTTAAAAACCAAACAATTTGCGTAGTCCCGTTTGCCATGTGCTATCATGAATATTTTATGGACTTCAGAACTTATTGTGTTTCCAAAATGACATGTCAAATTCCCTATACATTTTTGCAATATTTGTACCGTCTTGTAACATGTAAAATATTATTTCTCCTCCATGGATTTTAATACCTACTCCGAACTTTTCTTTCGTTACCTTTACTGCTTGCTCAATATACAGATTGAATAACATCGGGGAGAGACTACAACCCTGTCTCACTCCCTTCCCAACCACTGCTTCCCTTTCATGTACTTCGACTCTTATAATTGCCAGCTGCTTCTGTACAAATTGTAAATAGCCGCCGGCCGCGGTGGTCTAGCGGTTCTAGGCGCTCAGTCCGGAACTGCGCGACTGTTACGGTCGCAGGTTAGAATCCTGCCTCGGGCATGGATTTGTGTGATGTCCTTAGGTTAGTTAGGTTTAAGTACTTCTAAGTTCTAGGGGACTAATGACCTCAGAAGTTAAGTCCCATAGCGCTCAGAGCCATTTGAACCATTTTTGAATGGACTGAGAACTGCAGGTCCATCCCTTGGTTTTTTAGCCCGTTTCCCCTGGGACCGCGCCTGAGCAGGTGGACGAGTAACTACCGTCGGGTACAAGTAAGAACAATGGCCTCAGTCTGATAACAAGGACAACAGTGAAGTACTAATGTAAATTTAAATGTACTCAAATAATCGCCCTTTTACTGAAATGAAAGAAGAGGTATCGACGTAACATATAAAACTATGAACGTACTCCTATGAGTTATATAAACATCAAATGAAGTGACTTCAGTTAAATGATCTGCAACAGTCAAAAGAGATTTATCTCTGCAGTTAAGGGAGCATTTTATAACGTCTATAACTTTACACGAAATTAATGCAGAGTTATGTAACTATGGAAGGCACCTCTGGAAAATACATCGATAACAATACAAAAATCATAACGTATGTTTAGTATAAATAGTAGTGAAACAAGGGCACTGCTCTCTCTATTTTGCTCTGCTCTTTTGCTGTTTTCTTTTTGCAACTGTGCTTATCTCTCTTCGTTAATTTGATTCATTCCACGCGGTCAATTCTGAGGGCTCCATGAAACGGTCACAAGAGATCTTTCTTAGACTGTTACTCAATTTTAACTGATCCTATAAGAATATCAAGTGCGTGTATTTGAAAACCGCGAGTTTCATGTAGAGGATATTTGGTTTTAAGTATTAGGCATAAATGTGTTCTGTGTGGATTACTGTTAACTGACATATTTCTTTAAATTATACTGTTAAATTTTAACCTGTCCTTCCTTTGCAGATTCATACTTTTGTGTGTTTTCTTAAATGCAGCAACATTTCTATTCTTTAATATAATTTACGTGTGTCATTTCCTGCATCGTAGTCTTGTGTTTGTGAAATACGATAGAACCTGCAATCGTTTTAATATTACGATGGTCGATAATAAGATTAATACTAATTTCCGCAGGGAAACATAATTCACGGTCAGTACCAAATTCTGCCAAAAGATCTGTTTTCCAAGCCAAATCTGTGGACCGTTGCTACTTCCAGAAGTTACTGCACTAATTTTCTTAAATGTTCAAAATTTACTCAGTTGTTTAATGAAAGAGGCCCAGTTTCTTTTAATGTTGTCGCAATTGCTTTCCATTTTAATATAAAAATAGTTCACAAACGAAATTGCCATTTGTAGTAATTGCAAGTAAAATAACGAAATCCCCATTAAAGGGCGGTGATATTAAACACTTTCGTTTTTTCCTATGAGGCAGCCCACTCCTAAAGAGTGTATAAAAAAGGGACGGGGCAAACACATTGATCACTGGCTAGATCATACATAAACATCAGGTGATACTCAGAGTCCGGTATGTCCTCCTACTGTAATACATTTGTATGAAAAATTAAAGCAACAAACGGAAATTTTTCAAGGCTGCACTTTGCCACAGAACAGTATAAACCGTCAATAGTGAAGTACAAAACAATCTAAAGAATACATAGCGTAGATGACTGCAACATGCTTGAGCGTAGACAAAAATGTTCTTCGCTTTTTCGAACGTCAAAAATTTTCACACACATTCTGACAACGACGGGGCATGTTGTGAATGACGGCATCTCCCTAGCGCCACGCAGACATGCTCTATGAAATTCAAATTCGGAAGAACGAATAGGCGACGTCATCCGTGAAATATCTTCCGTCTCCAAGAAAAAAATGAACTATCTGTGCTGTATGAGGTCTAGCGTTGTCGTCGATTACGAAATCGCTGAGCGGGATTAGCCGCGCGGTCTTAGGCGCTGCAGTCATGAACTGTGTGGCTGGTCCCGAGGAGGTTCGAGTCCTCCCTCGGGCATGGGTGTGTGTGTTTGCCCTTAGGATAGTTTAGGTTCAGTAGTGTGTAAGCTTAGGGACTGATGACCTTAGCAGTAAAGTCCCATAAGATTTCACACACATTTGATTACGAAGTCTGGATCCACAGCTCTTCGCAACTACTACACGTCAGGATACCTGACATCAGTTAAACCTTTGCAGTTCACCTGTACGATTTCAATAACAGATGTTCGAGTGGTCTACATAATCTCTCCCCCTACAAGTAGGGATTCTTCTCGATATTGGTTTCTTTCCATTATCTTTGGATCCCGAAATCGTGTTCCACGTTCCCCCCCCAGATGCGAATCAGTTGAGAATCACTCTTCCGACTAAACCAGGACTCAGCTGCGAAAAGGACATTAGCCTGCTGTCTGTCCGTCCACATGGCATGTTGACGATCCCACTCTAGACGTTTCGTTCTGTGAAGACGCGTTAGAGGTATACATACAGTAGGTCTCTGACAATATAAGCCACCCTCCGGAAGCCTTCTGTACACCATTTGCCTCGATACAACGTTTCCAGTGAGTGCTACGATGTCAGATGCCAGTTGCATAAAAATACTATAGCGGTACCATCCTGACTTTACAGCCGAATAACAGTCCTCTCTTTCTGTCACCGGTGTTTGGCCCTGCCCTGATCTTTGGGTTACAGTCTCGATCTCTATAAATTTTCGCCGCACCCAAGAAGCAACAGAACGATTCACATTAATCCAGCCGGCTGCATTAGCTTGCGAGTGTCCTGCATCGGTTCTTCTTCGGCAGAGAGTCTGGCAGGCGTCTTCTCTGTGCTATGCTGTACCGTCTGCGACAGTGAACACAGCGATTATGGACAAGAGACTAACCGAAAAAGCACTACCCCGTCTGGTAGGTGCCCTGACGTCAACGCTCGCGTGATTGTCCGTTGCGTGAATGCCACCTTTCGAGCAGAACACGATCGTACGAACATCTGTTGACAGTTTGTATAATTATATCGTGAATGAGACACATGACGGGGAAACAGCACTTTGTTGCTTTAATTTTGGACACCAATATAATAGGAAGTTGGAAATTTGTGGTAATTTCCTATGGGATCAAACTGCTGAGGTCATAGGTCTCTACACTTAGACACTGCTTAATCTAACTTAAATAATTTACGCTAAGGACAACACACACACCCATGTCCGAGGTAAGACTCGAACCTCCGAAGGGAGAAGCCGCGCGAACCGAGGCAAGGCGCCCTTGGCCGCGCGGTTGCCTCACGCGGCAGTAATATAGTAATAGAACGCAGATAGTACGAGCAACTTTTTAGTCCTTCATCGAGACAACACGTAACCCTTTCGTGGCTACAAGGACCGAACGTCCTGGCTGCCCGGCCGGCTGACTGAGGAAACGCAGCGTCCGCCTGGCGGGCGGGCGGCGTTCCCAGCCCTGTGGCAGCTGCTGGAGGCTGCGGCCACCGCATGCTTCCCACTGATTCCGACACACACAGAAACACTGTTCACCAATGATCTTCCTAAAAACAACGCACCCTGTATGATCAGAGTGGTTATAGTTCCTGATAAACACGAAAGAGAGCTTCGAAACTAAGCTAAACACTTTCAGTTCCATGTTTATTATGGGCTGAAAAACAATTACTTTGGAAAAATGTTGGGAACTTTTGAAAAAGTATTTCCTGTAACTTGAGACTTACTCCGTCGATGCATGTGCCTTTTTTTTTGTTTTAGGGCGCAAAACTGCTATGGTCATTAGCGCCCGGTCTGTGACTGAGGAAACAGTAAAAAACGAAAATGGAAACCAGCAGCAATGGAAACTAAACTCAACAAATTGGAGAAACTAAAAGCAGAAGGAAAGCTTAAAAATCGACTACAGAAAGGGGTTAGTTGTCCCCAAAAAGAGCTTCAAATGACTGACGTCATCTCACTGGCAATAATAAAATCGAGAACGCGATCGGCCGAGCGCTTGTCATCTGCTAAAATGGAAGATATATCAGGCGACAGCTGTAGACTGGCGCGTAACGGAGTAAAATAGGGACACTCAATTAAAAGGTGTCTTACTGTCCACAGCTGAGAGCATTGGGGACAGAGTGGGGGAGGATCGCCACTTAAAAGTTGTCGATGGGTAAAAAGGCAGTGCCCTATCCGGATTCTGGTTAAAATTACCTCCTCCCGATGACACGTCCGGGAGGAAGAGGTCCAGGCACAGGGAAGAGCTTTCACGTCCAGCAATTTGTTATGAGGAAGTGTCAACCAATGTGCGTGCCATAAAAGAACAACACGACGACATAAAACACTCCGTAGATCGGCGAAGGAAATCGATCGAATAGCTGGCCGAAGAAGAGAGACTGCAGCCTTGGGCGCTGTATCGGCCGCCTCATTTCCACAGATAACAACGTATCCTGGGATCCAGAGGATCGCCACCGAGGCGCCCCCCAACTGGAGCAAGTGCAGGCAGTCCTGAATCCAGTGGACCAGAGGGTGGACAGGGTAGAGAGCTTGGAGACTGAGGAGATAGCTGAGAGAATCTGAACAGATAACATACTGTATCCGCTGATGGCGGCGGATGTATTGGACAGCCTGGAGAACAGCGTAAAGCTCCCCAGTATGAACCGAACACTGGCCGGGAAGCCGAAATCGATTTGTGGTGTCGCCAAAAATATAGGCACTCCCTACACCTAACGATGTTTTCGAGCCATCACTGTAAATAAATGTAGCTTCCTTCATTTGTGCACATAGAGCAGCAAATGCCCGACGATAAACAAGTGAAGGGGTACTATCCTTGGGAAATTGAAGGTCACGGAGCAGGAAGATCCGGGGACGGAGTCAAGGCGATGCTGTACCCCAAGTTGTGAAGAAGGTTTTAGGAAAGCGGAAGGAAAGAGAATGGAGCAGTTGACGGAAGAGGACTCCCGGCGGTAGTAGGGAGGAAGGGCGGTCTTCATACCCTACATCCAAGGAGGCGTCGGAAAAAATGTCATGGGCCGGATTAGCAGGCATGGAAGACAGATGGCTAGCATAACGACTCAGTAGGACTGCTCGCCGATTGGACAGCGGAGGTTCAGCAGTCTCAGCATAAAGACTTTCCACAGGGCTGATGTAAAAAGCTCCACGGTGGCGGATAGAGTCGAGACGCCGAAGAATAGACGGCTGAGAAGAGGAGTGAACTATGCTTCCATAGTACAATTTCGAGCGCACTAAGGCGCGATAGAGGCGGAGAAGGACCACTCGGTCCGCTCCCCAGGAGGTTCCGTTCAGGGCACGGAGGGTGTTGGGGGATCGCAGACAGCGAGCTGAAAGATAGGAAACGTGGGAGGACCAGCGCAGTTTTCTGTCAACCATAAGACCCAAGAATTTAGCAACGTCCGAAAACGGAAGGTTGACAGGTCCTAGATGTAAGGAGGGTGGAATAATCTCCGTACTACGCCAAAAATTAACACAAACGGTCTTACTGGGAGGAAAGCGGAAGCCTGTTTCGAGGCTACAAGAGTAGAGGGGATCGAGACAGCCTTGAAGACGTCATTCAAGGAGGCTGGTCCGTTGAGAGCTGTAGTAGATCGCAAAATCGTCCACAAAGAGGGAGCCTGAGACATCTGTAGGGAGACAGTCGATAATAGGATTTATGGCAATGGCAAAAAGTACAACACTCAGCCGTATCCCTGGGGTATCCCGTTTTGTTGGGAGAAAGTACGGGATAGAGTGGTGTTCACCCACACTCTAAATGTGCGCTCTGTCATAAATTAACGAAGAAAAAGGGGCAGCCGACCTCGAAAGCCCCAAGAGAACAGTGTGCGGCGGATGCCTGTCCTCCAACAGGTATCGTATGCTCTCTCCAGATAAAAAAATATTGCTAGTGTTTGGTGTTTCCGGAGAAAATTTTTCATGATATAAGTGGAGAGAGCAACAAGATGGTCAACTGCAGAACGATGCTTTCGGAAACCGCATTGGGCAGGTGCTAAAAGACTGCGGTACTCCAGCCACCAAGCCAAACGGCAATTAACCATATGCTCCAAAACCTTACATACACTACTTGTGAGAGAATTGGGGCGATAGCTAAAGGGGAGATGTTTAGGATGTGGATATCATCGGGTCCTGGGGCGGAGGAGCGAGAAGAAGAGAGTGCACGGTGGAGTTCCCGCATGGAGAAAGCAGTACTACAGCTTTGGCAATTTCTTCGGGAGAAACTCTGGCGGGTAATTTGAAGAGCTCAAAATCTCAGCAAAGTTTCGGAACAGGAACGACGATTGCTTCCCGCCATCGTCTGGGAAAACTACTGTCGGTCCAAATTCGATAATAAAGGCCAAGGAGGTAACGCAGACTATGGGTTGATAAATGCAGCAACATTAGGATGTGGATACCATCGGGTCCTGGGGCGGACGAGCGAGAAGAAGAGAGTGCACGGTGGACTTCCCGCATGGAGAAAACAGTACTACAGCTTTGGCAATTTCTTCGGAAGAAACTCTGGCGGGTAATTTGAAGAGCTCAAAATCTCAGCAAAGTGTTGACCCAATGAGTTAGAAATTGCGACGGGGTCCACTAATGTGAGCCAAGAGACCGGGGAGAAACTAGGCACGCCAGATAACTGTCGAATCCTACTCTAAACTTCCGAGAAGGGAGTGAAGGTGTTAAATGAGCTAGTAAAGAATTTCCAGCTTGGCTTCTTGCTATCGCGGATGACGCGACGGCATCGCGCACGGGACTGCTTATAGCGGATGCAGTTGGCCGAAGTGGGATGGTGGCGGAAAACGCGAAGAGCACGTCGCCGCTCACGTATTGCGTCACGGCATGCCTCGTTCCACCAAGGATCTAGGGGGGCGCCGGGGCAATTCGGAGGTTGTGTGGTACTGAATGTTCCGCAGCTATAAGAATAACGTCTGTAATATGAGTGACCTCGTTGTCAACGCTAGAAAAGTGACGCTCATGGAATGTCGCTAGAGACGAAAAAAGTGTCCTATGGGCTTGGGCAAACATCCAGATTCTCGGGCGCATATATGGCAGTTGTGGCTGCGATCGAAGGACACATGGAAAGTGGTCACTCGAGTGTGTATCAGCAAGGGCGAACCATTCGAAGCGCCGACCTAGCGGAACAGTACCGACCGAAAGGTCCAAATGAGAGAAATTTGTCGTAGAGGCAGACAAAAATGTAGGGTCCCAAGTGTTGAGGCATAAAAGATCCGCTTGGTGGAAGACGTCTAGCAATAGTGTTCCACGCGGACATGGATGTGGAGATCCCCAGAGCGGGTGGTGGGCATTAAAGTCCCAAAGCAGCAAATAGATGAGTGGAAGCTGACCAAGAAGATGAAGGGGATCAGCTCTTACCATTGATGTGGACGATGGAATGTATACAGTACAGGTGTATCCAGAAAGGGAAAGACAGACAGCGACTGTTTGGAAGGATGTGTTTATGCGGTGGGGTGATAATGGAGAGTATTATGGAGAAGAATCATGAGTCCATGTGCTGGAGTGCCTTCAGCAGAGGGGGGATGAAATCGGACTGACAGAAAATAGGGGATGACAAAGCGGTCGTGGGGACGCACCTTCGTTTCCTGAAGACAGAAGATGACCGGCCGGTAGCATCGGAGGAGGATTGTCAATTCATCCTGATTGGCTCGAATGCCGCGGATATTCCAATGGATAATGGACATAGGGTGGACAGAAAATTGAAGAATGTGGCCAAAGTTGCCATCAACTCAACGACTGCTCAGAGCTTGCGACCGACAGCGTGGAACGGCACTCAGCCGAAGGCAGAAGATCCTGATCCATAGGTTAGTCAGGAGCAGCTGCTGCCACCAACGATCGGCCGGTTGATCGGCCCCCAGCAGTACCCCTCGGCGACACAGAAGACGGCCGAGGGCGGTTACTGCCAGGTGGTGCTGTAGATGAGACACGCCTTGGCGGAGGAGGAGAGGAACTAGGTTTCCTATTAGCTTTCTTGGAAACGATGTTTAGATGAAGGAGGAACCGATGGGTGTGATGTTGAGGTACGTAAAAAAACTTCACGAGTATGCTCTTTTTTGGATGTCTTGGTGTCTGACTTTTGGGATCGAGATTTAGCAGAACCCGATGAAGGGTGAGCTATAGATTGAGCAGGCGAAAGTGGGGAGGTTGAACGGGAGATCTTTGCGCTTCCCGATCTGACGACCGTGTCACTAAAGGTGAAATCACAAGTCTGCGTGGCCGCATCCTTTGTTGGCCGAGGAGAGTTAAGGACATGGCTGTATTTTCCTGTCTGAGGCACAGTGGGCTTTCGACTTTCTTCACTCTGATTTCCTGAATGAGCTTTTCGTCTTTAAAAATGGGGCAATCTCGAGAGGAAGCAGCGTGGTCACCCATACAGTTGATGCAACGAGGAGATGGAGGTGGACAAGCACCCTCATGGGCATCCTTGCCACACGTAACACATTTGGCCGGGTTGGAACAGGACTCGCTGGTGTGATTGAACCGCTGGCACCGATAGCAACGCGTAGGGTTTGGGATGTAGGGCGAACGGAAATTCTCACAGCCCGCTTTTATTTTCGATGGGAGTTAAACTTCGTCAAATGTCAAGAAAACAGTACGGGTTGGAACGATGTTCGTGTCAACCCTTTTCATCAGTATGAATATCCTTTGTCTCCGTTGCTATGAGGAACGCTGGATAATGTCCCTCTTTATTCTAGTTGGAAAGAGCTTTTTTCTTTGGCTAACTGTGGGATCGCATTTTTACATGTTTCACTATGAAATTTATCAACCAGATACTGATTATTTTCTAGTGGTATTTACTGTTGATATCTTTTGTTGCCTTTGTATTTCAAATAAATTTTTTGTATTAAGTACACACAAGTTAGTCAAATGAAAGAATACTTTCTTCTAACAAAGGTGGGAATTTAAGGAGATGGGACCTGGAGAAACTGACTAAGCCAGAGATTGTACAGAGTTTCAGGGAGAGCATAAGGGAATAATTGACAGCAATGGGGGAACGAAATACAGTAGACGAAGAATGGGTAGCTCTAGGGGGTGTAGCACTGAAGGCAGCAGAGGATCAAGCAGGTAAAAAGATGAGGGCTAGTAGAACTCCTTGGGTAACAGAACAAATATTGAATTTAATTGATGAAAGGAGAAAATATAAGAATGCAGTAAATGAAGTAGCAAAACGGAATACAAATGTCTCAAAAATGAGATCGACAGGAACTGCAAAATGGCTAAGCAGGGATGGCTAGAGGACACGTGTAAGGATGTAGAAGCTTATCTAAGTAGGGGTAAGATAGATATTGCCTACAGGAAAATTAAAGAGGCCTATGGAGAAAAGAGAACCACTTGTATGAATATCAAGAGCTCAGATGGAAACGCAGTTCTAAGCAAAGAAGGGAAAGCATAAAGGTGGAAGGAGTATATGGAGGGTCTATACAAGGGCGATGTACTTTAGGACAATATTATGGAAATGGAAGAGGATGTAGATGAAGATGAAATGGGAGATACTGCGTGAAGTGTTTGACAGAGCACTGAAAGACCTGAGTCGAAACAAGGCCCCGGGAGTAGACAACATTCCATTAGAACTACTGACGGCCTTCGGAGAGCCAGTCCTGACAAAACTCTACCATCTGGTGAGCAAGATGTATGAAACAGGCGAAATGCCCTCAGACTTTAAGAAGAATATAACTCCAATCCCAAAGAAAGCAGTTGTTGACAGAGGTGAAAATTACCGAAATATCAGTTTAATAAGCCACAGCTGCAAAATACTAACATGAATTCTTTACAGACGAATGGAAAAACTGGTAGAAGCCGATCTCGGGGAAGATCAGTTTGGATTCCGTAGATAATACTGACCTTATGACTTATCTTGGAAGAAAGATTAAGGAAAGGCAAACCTACGTTTCTAGCATTTGTAGACTTAGAGATAGCTTTTGACGATGTTGACTGGAATACTCTCTTTCAAATTCTAAAGGTGGTAAGGGTAAAATACAGGGAGCGGAAGGCTATTTACAATTTGTACAGCAACCAGATGGCAGTTATAAGAGTCGAGGGACATGAAAGGGAAGCAGTGGTTGGGAAGGGAGTGAGACAGGTTTGTAGCCTCTCCCCAATGT
The DNA here is from genome assembly GCF_023897955.1 of Schistocerca gregaria. NCBI lineage: Eukaryota > Metazoa > Arthropoda > Insecta > Orthoptera > Acrididae > Schistocerca > Schistocerca gregaria. The sequence continues at coordinate 363,082,078 of NC_064924.1, forward strand.
TATTCAATCTGTCTATTGAGCAAGAAGTAAAGGAAACAAAAGAAAAATTCGGAGTAGGTATTAAAATCTACGAAGAAGAAATGAAAACTTTGAGATTCGCCGACGACATTGTGATTCTGTCAGAGACAGCAAAATACTTGGAAGAGCAGTTGAACGAAATGGACAGTATCTTGAAAGGAGGATATAAGATGAACATCAACAAAAGCAAAACAAGGATAATGGAAAGTTGTCGAATTAAGTCGGGTGATGCTGAGGGTATTAGATTAGTAAATGAGATACTTAGGTTAGGTTTGTGTCTCTTTAGCGTCCCGTCGACAACGAGGTCATTAGAGACGGAGCGCAAGCTAAGGTTAGGGAAGGATGGGGAAGAAAAGCGGTCGCGCCCTTTAAAAGAACCATCCCGGCATTTGCCTGAAACGATTTAGGGAAATCACGGAAAACCTAAAACAGGATGGCTGGAGACGGGATTGAACCGTCGTCCTCCCAAATGCGAGTCCATTGTGCTAAACATTGCGCCACCTCGTTCGGTGAGAGATATTTAAAGTAGTAAAGAAGTTTCGCTATTTGGGGAGCAAAATAACTGATGATGGTCGAAGTTGTGAGGATATATAATGTAGACGGGAAAGGGGAAGGAAAGCGTTTCTGAAGAATAAAAGTGTTATAACGTGGAGTATGGATGTAAGTGTCAGGAAGTCGTTTCTGAAAGTATTTGTACGGAGTGTACCCATGTATGGAAGTGAAACATGTACGATAAATAGTTTAGACAAGATGAGAATAGAAGCTTTCGAAATGTGGTGATCCAAAAGAATGCTGAAGATTAGATGGGTAGATAACATAATTAATGAGGAGGTATTGAGTAGAATTGGGGAGAAGAGGAGTTTGTGGCACAATTTGACGAGAAGAAGTGACCTATTGGTAGGACATGTTCTGAGGCATCAAGGGACCACAAATTTAGCATTGGAGGGCAGCGTAGAGGGTAAAAGTCGTAGAGGGAGCCCAAGAGATGAATACACTAAGCAGATTCTGAAGGATGTAGGTTGCAGTAGGTATTGGGAGATGAAGAAACTTGCGCAGGATAGGGTTGCATGGAGAGTGGCATCAAACCAGTCTCAGTACTGAAGACAGCAACAAGAACATTTCATTGTCATCCCGATGCACTGCACAGATGATAACTGCATGCTTGCCTTATCAGCTGCACCCATTGACTTATTGTAGCTGACAACACAGGTAGATTACTGAAACGCCCTGCAAATCACGCATAGTTAACAGGTAATTAGGGTTGTGGGAAGCACCAAGGGAGTTGGGGTCGGATTCATTTCTCAGTTTTAATTTATTGTCATTTAGTTCACAAATACCCTTTTGATAGAATTTAATTTCCTTCGCGACCAAAGGCCTCCAAACAGATGCTGTAGATAAGTTCAATTTTGAATGGACATGAGACACAGTTAAACTTACGAATAAGACACGTCGTATACATAGATGAGATGACTATGCGGAGTCGCTGAGGGCCACCGGATTAAATCTTCAAAATTCCTAATATACTATGATGATTACAGAAGGCAGAAGGCCACAATGTTTTATGATGCAAAAAAAGCTGTTGGCCCGCTAGGTGCACAGAAAGATATAAACAAACGCAATAATATGGATGAAGGCAGCAAAGTAAAATTCTGAAATTTGGGGAAATATATATTTATATTGCAACAATCGGTAAAACAATACATTAGGTTTACAAGTTTCATTTTGCAACACCAACGGCGGAAGGCCTAAAATAACTTGTAAAATCAGAGGAAGTTACAATAACCTTTTAAGAGCAGAAGGCAATATTGTTTGGAATTGAAGGAAACTCTGAGAACATGCTTTCAGAGCTGAAGGCCCTCAATTAACTTTGCCCAATTGAAAATATGAAATACAATAATGCCCCAAAACCCTTTAAAATGAATTACAACAACATTAACACTGCCAAAGAATAATTAAGGGAGCAGCACTCAGGAGCCTCCAGGGCCTCCCTCCTTCACTTAGGCGAGACAGGCAGTGAGCCCAACTACACTCGAATCGTCCGAACCCGACCAAGGGACAGTCAAGGACCGACCAACCAACCGCTCGCTTGCCACGATGGAGTACACGAGAATTCAAGGCCCCAAAAACGTTAAAGGTAACACTATCCCCAAACAAACGCGTATGTGAACTGAGATGCCAAAACTACATACCATTTTGGGCAGCAACAACTGGAGACGAAGAGACGCTAACTAAAACTTAAATTAGGGGCCAGAGCAAGTAACCAGAACACTAACGGTCACAAGGCAGAATGTTCCACTGGTGCACTTAACTATGGACACATTCATTTACTCAATTCCACCTGACAGCCGCTATCTCGAACACTTCACTCGTTGCTGCTCACAGGAAAACCTCCCCAACAGCAACGCCGGAACTAAAAACGTAATGCACAAAATCACTTAACCTTCACGTCCTGGGTTGGCGAGCGACGATGCTCGTACCGATCGGACAGTTCCAGACGGACTCCGACACTGCGCAGAGACCGCCAGCAGCCCAGTCCACCAAAGGTCAGGACCGGCATCAGTGATGCGTGGCGGCAACGGTCGTGCGGACGGCCCCAATGCATTGCGGCTCCCTGATAGGGACCAACTCACGACCCTAACTGCTGCTGTGATCTCTCCTCCTCACGCGTTCGACTCACTCCACCACAGGTGACAACCGGGAAGCCTTTGTTTTTTCTTTATTGTTATTTTTATTACCTAATACCAGGCTGTCAGCAGCAGAGACGCCGCTCTTCAGCCTTGAGTTTGACAATAAGTATGTACATGAAGGAGGCACAGAGAAGACAATCATAACAGAGGGCAAAAAATGAAGACACTAAAAAACAAAAAAAAACATGGAGAGCCGTTCACGCTGCACGAGAAACATCATGAAGACTAGTCGACATGGTGTACATAACACGGATGACGGTGACGGTACACGTGAACAGTGGTGGCATGACGCCGATAGAACACTAAACGTATCGAAGGCTCACCCCCAGGAGACACTGATGGCGATGATCTCCGGCGCGTGAATGTTCCATGAGCTTGTGCGAGTCTGGGGACCTGCCAAGGGAGGGGGAGGAGGAAGGGGAGTGGGACAGGGAGAGGGGAGGGCAGATACCTTGGGCAAGGGAGATAGGGGGAGGGGAGGAAAAAAGGGGGAGCCTGGGGGAAGAGAGGTGGAGGAAGGCGACGGGGGAAAAGGAAAGAGAAGGGAGGGAGGGTGCCAAGAGAAGAGGTCACAGGAAGTGGGGGTGGGGAGGATCAAAGTTGATAGGAGGGGTAGATGGAGGGGAGGAGGACATCATCAGGGAGGGGGAGCTGGCGGAAGCCACCTTGGGAGAGGGTAAGGAGGGTGGAGAGATGGAGACCAAGTGGGATGTGGGACTACAGGTGTGGCAGCGGGCGGGGTGGGAGAGGATGGGCGAGACAAGCGGGTGAGGAGGGTCAAGTTTGTGGGAGGTGTACAGGATCTGTGTCCTTTCAAGGAAAAGGAGGAGGTGGGGGAAAGGAATGAGATCGTACAAGATACGTGTGGGGGAGGGGAGACGGATGCGATAGGCGAGGCGGAGAGCATGGCGTTCAAGGATTTGAAGGGATTTATAAAAGGTAGGGGCGGCAGAGATCCAGGCCAGATGGGCGTAGCAGAGGATAGGGCGGATGAGGGATTTATAGGTGTGGAGGATGGCGGAGGGATCCAGATTCCACGTACGGCCCGAAAGGAGGAGACAGAGTCGGGACTGTGTCTTGGCTTGGATTGTCCGGTGATGGGGGGTCCAGGAGAGTCGGCGGTCGAGGGTGACGCCAAGGTACTTGAGGGTGGGAGTGAGGGCGATAGACTGTGAGATAGAAATCAAGGAGGCGAAAGGAAGGGGTGGTTGTGCCTACAATGATAGCCTGGGTTTTGGAGGGATTAACCTTGAGTAACCACTGGTTGCACCAAGCAGTGAACCGGTCAAGATAGGACTGGAGAAGGTGCTGGGAGCGCTGCAGGGTGGGGGCAAGGGCAAGGAAGGCGGTGTCATCAGCAAACTGGAGAAGGTGGATGGGGGGTGACGGTGGCGGCATGTCCGCCGTATACAAAAGGTACAGAAGGGGGGAGAAGACGGAGCCATGGGGCAGACTGGCGCAGGGAAAAAAGGTGTAGGAATCCGTGTTATGGAAGGTGACGTAGGAAGGGCGGTGGGAGAGAAAGAAGCCGATCAGACGGACGGAGTTAATGGGAATGGCAAAGGTTAGGAGCTTGAAGAGGAGACCGGAATGCCATACGCAGTCATAAGCTCGTTCGAAGTCCAGGGAGAGGAAGATAGCGGAGCGATGGGAATTAAGATGGTCGCTAACGAGATGTGAAGGAGAAGGTCGTCGGAAGATAAGGACGGCCGAAAGCCAAACTGTGTAACTGGAAGGAGGCAGTGCTGGCGGATATGCTGGTGGATGCGGCGGGTGAGGATTGATTCCAGGACCTTGCTGAAGACCGAGGTAAGGCTGATGGGGCAGTAGGAAGAGACAGCGGATGGCGGACGGCGGACGGCGATTTGCCAGATTTAAGGAACATCAGGATGTGGGAGGTTTTCCACAGGTTGGGGTAGTAACCAGTGGACAGGACTACATTGTAGAGCCTGGCCAAGGTGGAGAGGAAAGAGGCAGGAGCTTCACAAAGGTGACACGATAGTGACCAGGAGAAGTGTTGCGTTTTGTGCGGAGTGTAGCAATGAGAACCTGCGTAGTGATTGGGGCATCGAGTTCCGTGTGTGCAATGTTGTCCGAGTACTGGAAACCAGGTGTGAGGGGAGGGACAGAGGTGTCAGTTCGATTGCGGAGAGTAATCGAGCTGGGGATCATTGCGGATGGAAAAGACATCGGACAGGTAGGAGGCAAAGTGACTGGCTTTACTACGGGTGTCAGGGAAGGGGTGATCATCATGGATAAGAGGATAGTAGGGGGAGGGTTTTGTTCTGGTAAGGCGACGGAAGGCTGACTAGAACTTGGACGAGTCGATAGGTAGGGTAGCATTTAAACAGGGGCATGTCTGTCAAAAGTCCTGGCGTTTCTTGGCCGCGAGCAAATTACGAATGTGTCGCTGGAGTTGCCGGTGGCGTCGTAGTGTGTCCGGGTCACTCGTGTGGAGGAAGGCAAGGTAGAGACGGGGGGATTCATGGAGGAGGAGGACGGCCTGTGGGGGTGAGGTAGGACGGTGGGGGTGGATAGCGACAGTAGGGACGTGGGCCTCCACGGCCTCAGACAGGGTCTGCTGGAGATAGGGAGCAGCATGGGTTACATCGTCATGGTGGCGGTAGGTGAAGGGGTGACTATCGACCTGGGTGGACAGGGTATCCCAGTAGGCATTCCAGATTGCACGGTAATAGTCATGGACGTACTTAGGGGGAGGGTCATTATGAGAGTCGGGGCGGGGGCGACGACCGTCTGAAATGGTGAGGGGGACAGGGAGATGGTCGTTACCAATAGGCTCCAGGACATCCACCATTATGGGGCCAAGGAGGTTGGCGGAGGAAAATACAACAGCAGGAGTAGAGTTGGATTCGGGACGGGTGTGCTGGGGGATGGGGACGAGGTCGCCTTGAAGGGAGGAGAGGAACCGATGCCACCGCCGTAACTGGGCGGCGGAACGACTGTGGATGTTGAGGTCGGCGGCGATCGCGTAGGAGGAGAAGGTACCGTCAACGTGGGGGAGGAAGTCGAAGGGAATAGGGCGTTAGGGCGGACATAGATGGTGGTGCAGGTAACGGTAAGGCCGGGGAAGAAGAGACTAAGGATCAGGTGTTCGGTGGGGTCGGGAAGGAGAGGTTGGAGCCGAACAGGCATCTGGCGGTGGTGACCAATGGCAACTCCGCCACGCGCAATCGGGAGGGGTTTATCAGAACGGTGAAGGAGGTATGGCGAAGTGTAGACGGTGTACCGGGAAGTCATAGCAGCCGAGCAAATATCCCATCAGAGGGAATATATCGATACGCGCTACTAGCTCCGATGACGTTCAGGCAAAACAGCAACTCACTTACGCCAGTAATTTAAATCAGCGAGGTGAGATGGAAATACGCTAGAACGTGGTGTAAAATACCAAATGGTGGGACGCACGGCTCGCTTTCAGTTTGTTTTGGCCAATTCTAGCTTCTTTTTTCTCTGTTTCCTCAAACTCTAGTGCGTTTACAGTGGAAAGCATCCAGACTTCTTTCTTGTCCATCCATTTTAGGGCCATTAGTGTTTTACAAGACTTGAACCATATTTCCCCATTTTCAGCTAGTCTGGCGACGGCGGTGGATGTTTCCTGTTTTTGCGTACTATTCTAACGGCGTTTGCTCATTTTTCATGGAGCCACAGGAGTAATTCGGGCTTGAATATTAACTGTCTAAATAATTGGTATGACCTTGGTTGAGGTATGGCAACAACAAACTCACAACAACGTCGCCTGATTTTCCCCAATTTCTGAGGAGGCACCAATGTAGACAATATAGTCCTAAACGTAACTGGTTTGTACATTATAAAGGATGACAATTTTAATGCCAACAAGGCTACGTTTCTTTGGTATGTACTGCTTAAATCACAGCCTTCCTTTGAAAATAGCAGACTGTACTTGGTCACTAGGATTTCAAAGGGTACTATTCCCGCGCAATTTTTTGTGTGATCTTCAATGAGACGAACGTTTACAAGAATATGAGAATATGTTGAGATGCGGTGGATTTGTCAGTGAAGTGCAATAATCGCAGGATCGCCTTGCACCGACTCCTGGCCATTGTGTTAGAAAATAATGGTGTCTGAGGCAATGTTCTGTTGACCAATATTTATTCACCTCCAACTTTTACTTCTGAAGATACAAGCTACGAAACAATAAAATTTCACTGGGTCTATGTGCCTCCAGCGTACTAATCTCCTGGGTACTGTCGTCATATTTTCTGTATTAAATTTGTGATAATTATTGACCTGTGTAGAAATGGCAGAAAAGAATTCCATGGACACAAAGTACAAAAAAAAAAAAAAATGCCTTGCTTACTTTTCGAAGTCTGCTTTTAACCCCCTAAATGTGTTTACAAAACGGTAACGTTTCGTCGCCGGATGACTCTCCGTGCAGTCATACTTCCTTTTTCCTAATGAAGTTTCACTTGCTACATCTTCTTTTCCGTCTTTGTAGGAAGAATCTTCTGTTCACGATGTCGGGGATTCAGCAATAGGTCCAGACGCATCCAACTCCTCGTCAGGAGATAGCTCCGAAGTATCACTATAATCTTCGTCGCTGCTAGCCATAAGAATATCCATGATTTCCTTGTCCGATAAATTGTGTCCCGACATGGCTAGGGCTATACACGCTAACTCTGTCGTCTCGCCAGAAGCAAAAACAGGACTGGCTAAATGTTAGATTTGTAAGTAGAAAGGGCCCAGAGGAGATGGAAACAAATTTTTTTTCTACATTATAAAGAAGACCAGATAATGACACACTCCGGCCGCTGTGGTCGAGCGGTTCTAGACGCTTCAGTACGGTACCGCGCTGCTGCTACGGTCGCAGGTTCGACTCCTACCTCGGGCATGGATGTGTGTGATGTCCTTAGGTTAGATAGGTTTAAGTAGTTCTATGTCTAGGGGACTGGTGACCTCAGATGTTAAGTCCCATAGTGCTTAGAGCGACTTGAACCATTTGAGGCATTATGACACAGTTGTCAGAAATGCGGACAACGGAGTGTAGCACTTCGATTGTGTACATTTACCTGCTGTCAAGCTCTGGAGTATATAAATGACACTATCTGTCTGGACATTCCGTCAGCCGGGCATACATGAATGCCCATAGTCGTCTGGACTTCCCGTCCATAAGGTATACATCTACGCCCGTAGAAGTCTGACCGTTCTACCTGCCGCGTATACAAGTACATTCATAGCAGCGAAAGGGTTAAGGTAGCACACCATCCAGCAGTGGATAGCTGCCGTCGCACCCAGCCTGCTTACAGCCCTGAGCAAGTTGTTTTATTGTTTTGAGATAGAGGCGTATATCTGTAGCAAGAAGCTGCTACTCTCGAGAAGAGTTAAAATATCATACAAACCCTAATATTACGCCATTAGCACTCTGCGAGGAATGGAATAGGATGACGACTTTTTAATTCTGCTGACGATCCTTAACGTCGTAAAAAATAGCTTGCGATCCTTAATGTCGTAAAAAGTAGCTTGATATCAACTGCAAATTATAACATTTAGCGCTAAAATCATAACCCCCTAATACTTATAAGTTTTTTGTGCAGGAAGTATTAAGATCAGTATGCACTCATATTAGTAATCTCTCTCTATATAGAATATTGATAAGTGTGACATATATATTTATAGTGTTACTTGCTGACTTAACAACAGGATTTCCAACACAATGGAAATTGTACACATTTTCCATCCAGATTTTTTAAACACTTGAAGCAATTATCGCATTACATACACATTCATAAGATAACAATGGCCTCCAAGGAATTTGATCCATTGGAACATATATGGATAAGCCACAGCACTATGACCATTGCTCACTGTGAAGCTGGATGCAGCCTGATGGTGTTGCGGACACATGACGTGGTAACAAAGCATGTAAGCGGAGTACACACGTACAGGGTCAACTAGTGAACAAATGGGCTGCAAATAGGAAAATCCACTGAGATAAACGACTTGGAGAAAGGTAGATTATTACAACGCAGAGCCTGTGAATGAGTATCTCGAAAACGTCGAAGTTGGTCGAATGTCCACGTGCTACTGTCGTGACTATCTATGGAAAGAGGTAGAAGAACAGTGAAAATACCACTAGGCGCTAAATGATTGCATGCCCATGGCCCTTCACAGAGGTAGGGTTTGGAGTTTCACTACCCTGTAAAGTACGACACATAATGATCTTTGCAGCTCCGCCGAAAGAGCACAATGCTGGTGCACACACATATGTTTTGTAGCATACCGTTCATCTGACCTTGCTGAATATGGAGCTCCGCAGCAGACCAACCCTTCATGCCCACACATGTTGACCCAACGACATCGTCGGTTAGGACTGCAGTGGGCACAAGGCCATCGGGATTCTACTCCAGGACCATGAAAACGTGTTACCTACTCGGGTGAATCGCATCTTTGCTACACTAGGTAGAAGGTCGTCTCCATAAACACCGTCATCGAGGTGAAAGTCGCACGAAACGTGCAGTGTGCCACGGACGCACTGTGCTGGGAGAAGTATAATGCTAAGGGAGACGTTCTTCTTCACTTGAATGGGACCTGTGGTAGCAATTGAAGACACGATGACACCTGCGTTCTATCTGCATCCCTTCATGCTTGATGTCTTGCCTGACAGCGATTTCATATTTCAGCAGTATAATCGTCCATGCATAGGAGCCAGAACCAAGCTACAGTGGTTTGAAGAGCATTGTAGCGAAATCAAATTCATATCCCAGCGACCAAATTCTACTGATGAAAATCCTATGGAATCCTCCTGTGTTGCTACCCGACGCCATCACTGTGTATGCAATACAGTGACCTGTTATTTACGCTAATTAAATGACGTGTGCCAAAATCCTCCAAAAACCTAGCATTGAAATGTCGGATGCCTAGTACGCAGAATCAGTGTTCTATTTCGATCCAAAGACGGGCGAATAAGTTGTTATTCAGCTATTCACAATGTTTTTGTTCATTAGTGTACAAATGGGCAAGTGTACAGATATTGACCCATAACATAGTCATAGATTATGTATTTTTCGGCTAACTGGTGTCCAGCGATCCCTGCTAAGATTTATTATTGCTGATACAACGCGGACTCTATGTAGGGAAATATGGTAGTTTCGTATCTTATACCTATAATCAAATAGTTTATTTAAGCTTATGAGAGGATAAAAAGTCAGTTCTTTGACATTTTTTTTATTTCCAAGCTTATGAACATCCCGAATTTAACGTTTGATATCTGGAATTAAGCAGTATTACATGTTATCAACAGGCCGGCTGTTGTGGCTGAGTGGTTCTAGGCGCTTCAATCCGGAACCGAACTGCTGCTACGGTCGCAGGTTCGAATTCTGCCTCAGGCGTGGATGTGTGTTAAGTCCTTAGGTTAATTATGTTTAATTAGTTCTAAGTCTAGGGGACTGATGACCTCAGATATTAAGTCCTATAGGGCTCAGAGCCATTTGAACCATTTTAAAGATTTGTTCTCAACATAGGAGAAAAGTATAAATTGCAGTCATCATTAATAAGCTATCCATGAAGCTATATGTTTATAAGCATACAAAGTTGTATCTACGTATGTAGAATCACAACGCATTTGACAGGTCTTGATAGATGGAAGATAATTCTCTTGAAATAATACCACCAAATGTGAAGGTTATTGTGGAATTTGTTGGGCTCTGGTGGAATATGTAAGTATAGAGAATAGATGCAGGTGCCACACAGAGTGGAATAAAGTGTGCATGGTGTGACCTCAAAGGCCCACATATCCAAATGTTGTGGAGGTGTATGCTCGAGGGGACTGGCGCTGCTCCTCATATTGTCTGCCAACTAATCTATCGATAGGCCACTCGGTGCATACTGAATGCATTTGTAGGTAGTGCTGTCACAGCTTGACAACATATGGTTCATGTATTCGTATGGGAACAGGGCCCTACTCAGGTCACATTATTCGTTTCATTCAGTGTGTGGCTGTGCATTTACTTATGTGTAAATTGTGTTTTGTGTATGTCAAATTTTTGCATGAACTGCATGTCATAGATATGTATAAGTATGCATGAGTAATGGTACACTAAATATGGTTTGCAAAATATGTATGCTATCTGGTTATGCCAATATTGTATATATTGATCTGTAAGTGAGTTTTTCCTTCAGCAGCTGTTGATTATCCATGTTTTTCATATAATGTACACAGAAAAATGATTAAAATTTAAAATACTGTATATAGAATGATCAATCCCATCAGAAAGCTAATGGTTAAATGGGAATTGTAATATTGAAATTCACTGACACATATATTGTACACATCACTCATAAATAAGTCCATACACAATTATTAAATATTATGGTTAAAAACAACCAAAAATAGTTGTAGAAATTTTACTGCAAAAGAAACCATTATTAATAAACTATATGTTTTATATTACTATTATTTCATCCTGATGATTTCGCTATTGAACTATAAGGAGTTTTTTGTTAATAATTTGTTTATAACAAACACAGTCCTCTCCTTATGGTGCTCAGCACAATACTGACACCATCAGCAGAATTATGCTAGTCATAAGGGATAAGGTGGAGGTGGAAGCTTAGTTACTATCCAAGGATGGAGGGAGGTGGGTTCCTCCCACTTCAATGTTTTTCCGTTTTCTGATATAGATAGTAGATTCCTGGCAATTTTTAGTCACTCAAATGTCTAACAACCAGGTGAACAGTACTGGGTTTGTCCTGTATCATGTACATGTCCCTCAGTTGCATGGGTACGATGGGGATAACCATGGCTGACCCTGCACATTTTTCTCAGGAGTGTGGACAGGACAGTGAACCGCCAGGAAAGAAGAATGGGATGTAAACCTTGGATATAATGATACCAGTTGCTTCAGGTGTACCTTGAACCAGGTAATTAGCCCGACACTCCAGGTTGAGTTTATCTCACACATTACTACCTAGATACTACTTATTAATTTCAGTGTTATCTTATTAGTGATCCTATCTTGTGTACTGATGGAGTGATTAGGTACCCAGAAGTGACATTGTGCTACTACTGACACTTCATTATTTTTATGCATTTCCAAAATATGCTGGCATTTTTCAAGATGATACCAGGATGCTTTCAAGAAAAATATTTGAAATTCTGTCAGGATGCTTTCAGGTCATAGAACTCATGAAAAATCAGTGTCGATGAAGCGATTTTGATGTTCGATGTACAACAGATGACCATTAAGACAATACCAAGAAGAATAAGAGAAATGCAATATCACTAAATCCGCCTATAGAACATACAGTTAGTAGGATGAGTAATATATATTTGACATTGTGTTTAATTAGGTGTGTAAAATGAGCGAAGTTTAATACACAGAACTAACACTTCTGTCACCCACTATTGCCTGGGCGTCCAGACGAACTGATCTTCGATAACAGATACAGGTACATCATTTCGAGCTGTCTGAACTATATCCCAGAGTATATCAGTCATAAAGGTTGGTAAATGGTGCGATGCCAGTCTCTCGGAAAACCGTGACAAGATGTGAGAGATCCAGAGAATGCGCTGGCCGAAACCACGGTTGAATGCTCACACTATGGTCGTTGGGTTAGTACAGGGGGAGGCACTATTTTTGTTTAATGAAGTCACGGAGTGGTTAGAGCTAATGCACAAGCACTGACCTCAACAGTGTAATTAAGTAAAGGATTGGGCCAATGTTACCAGCAATGTGAAGCAGAGATGATCGTTTTGTGTACTCAATGCACCCCAAGCTTCCAGGGCTGGTACTCGACGTAATATAAAGGTCATCTTAGCACCTTTTAAGATCTTGTCCTATACTGTATGTTTTATACCACAGATCTCATGATGGTGTTATCCCGAAATGCGGCTTTATATGATAAAAATACAATTGTATTGGCGTCAGTGAGAAGTGTGTTACCTTTTAACAGCAAAGATAGTAGCACGTCTCGTGAGATACTTTCTGTGTAAAATGGCAAAATATTTTTGTATAGCTGAACACCTACATTTTGGAGAATTTCTAACATCGAACACCATTCCACATTGACAAACACTACTTCTAAATCTATGAATCATGCTAAGGTTAACCGATTTTTTAAAGTCTTGCTTCCTTTATCAATCACAACATCTTACCTTCCTCCCTGTTGCCCCCACACTTCCATAAGATAGGCTGATCATCACCTGAACCTCCGTTTTTTTTCCAATCTTCGGTATACTATTGCTTTGAACTACTTGGTTTCATGTAGTATTAGACTGATGGTGGATATTACTGATACTTGTATGCCCTTCTGGTTAATTAGATTCATGTTTCGTGGATCATTCACATGATAAACAGCAGTGATGTGGAAGGAGTCATTTAATATGCACATAACAAATAATTTTTTAAATACACCTACGTACTATCATTTACGAGCAATTTTTGCTTAATATAAGGATATATGGATGTGATTCAGTCATTGGTATCTACCACAATTTACAAATCATCACATATTACAAGAGGAGAAATTCATTTGCAGAATAGAAGAATATTTCACTCACTAGCCCTCTCGCTTTGTTTTGAAAATATACTTTTCTGTCTATCACACTTTTTATATCACTGGGTAATGGATAAAAAATTTCAGTTGCAGCATGTGGTGCACGATTTTAGTGATAACCTTGTTGTAGCGTAATGAATTTTATTTTTACTTCTCCTGTTATAATTATGTACATCGTTGTGCGTTTGGAACTATAGTGGATGGCATGCTACAAACCTCATGAGGGAGTAAGCGTAGTATGAAGGTCAGTTTGCCTAACTACTTAAACAAAAATGTAAAGGATGGTGCTGGTTGAGCATTACGTATTATCCTTCCAGCACGTTTTTGAGGAAAGGAGATATTATGTATGACATTATTACCCGAAAATATGCGCAACGCTTCAGTTATTGATTTGTCCCTCACGAAGCTTAGCAATGGTTATAAGAGCTAATTGTCCTCAATATGGTCACCTACAAATTTTCAAATTTACACCTTATTACGAAACGTATCAATCAGTAGACGAAAGTTTCAGGAGGACACTAACAGAAAATCTCACAAGTAAATCATAAATTCCATCTGGCAATAGTAAGGAGATTTGAGAAAATATAATGAGATACCCAATGAAATTTTATAGCGTATTTAAGTGTTTTTTGAAAATGTTTGTATAGATTTTAGTCTCATCTGGAAGCGAAACGTGGATGATAAACTACGGAAGGAAGATAAGATTACACAGCGATTTAGAAATGTGATGCTACAGGAGAATATTCTAGAATATATGGTTATGTCGAGAAAATAATTAAATGGTGCCGACTAGAATTGGACCGCAGAAACTTCATTGTACAACGTGGCGGGTTAAATTTATAGGTTTATGGAATCTATCTTGAGACACCGCGGGATTTTCAAAATGGTTATATAAGCAACTGTCAGGGGAAGTGAGTAAAACTTTTACGGTAAAAAGGCTAGACTACAGCAAATAGATTCAGTGACATAATTTACCATGGTTCTGATGAAGATACTTGCTCGAAACCGTCACCTCGAGATCTGCTTTAAACCAGTATTCTAAATGAAATATGCACGAAGACATGGGTGAAATTTTTTCTTTTATATTTAAGTGTGTTTCATTGTGTTGTAAACAGCTATTGTACCTTTACCTTATGCGAGTTCTCTTAAGCATGCTAATTCGACCTCCCTTTGTGTTGCTCGAAGGCATATGATAATGTAGCAATGCTGGAAACTGAGAATTTCATTAAATGAATCTTTAATGATAAAATTATTTCACTTTTGAATGGCTTCTCATCTGGAGATCTAAGCATTTCAACTTTTTGTAGTTCGACCCCAGTTCTGTTGCTTATGTGTCAAAGAGCTTAAATAGTCGACCTAGCCATCCGCTTTCATGGTACTAAGAGATTTGGTTTAGTGATTAATACAAATGATTTATATCAGTCCAGCCATCATGACGTAAGCTTGCAATACTTCCTGTGAATCTGTTAAAGGATGTTTCCTAATTTTTCTGAGCCAGTTAGGACCGATTATCTCGACAGATAAGTGAGGTCTTTCGTTCCTTCAGTTGACTGATGCGCTCAGCACGCTGATATTAATGAAGTTCTACCAAATGGCTCTCAACATGTTTCTTGAGCAGTAGCTTGATTTTCTTAAGTGATAGGTAATGCACTGTAACGCGGTGAACAAACGATTGTGGTAACAGGTTAAGCACTATACGGTTGCGTGTTCTTTGTAGTGAATATATTTTGAGGAATCATCATTTAAGAAAGTTGTTTGACGGATTTGATAATTTATGCGACAACAATCATATATTTTACTTACACAATAAAGACTTTTTACTCTATTCATTGTTACAATCATGTATTTGAACATTGCCGTCTAGCTGAAATTCAGTAACTAACCAGGCTAAACTTCAACTTGTCGCACTGCTACTGCAAATAAAAAGGTATCCTGTCATAGTGGTGTTAATGTAATCAGCATAATGAGAAGGGGATTTGATTAAGTATTTTGTTCTTAGATACTGATGTCATTTCACAACTTTTAATAATCTAACTACAGAACTTCTAGTAAAATCCTTTATTCACACAAATAATATTTATATAAATAACAAATTAGCCAACGTTTACTTAAAATTGAGGAAAAATGAATTCTTTGTAATAGTATTCTCGCTCTCCGGGAAGAGCTTGTTGTACGGAACGGTGTCGAAGACGTACTGCGCCTGCTGCTTGTACACCTGCTCCATCCAGTCCTCCATGGGGCCAAGCATCTCGCGCTCCACGATGGGCGACGTCATCGTGTTGATCAGGGCGTTGCCTGCCGCCTCTGAAAGTGTGTGGGTAGTCTGCTTTTAGTGTGTGTAAGGAGATCAGTTACCGTGATTACTTACAAACAGCCGAGTCCCTAGTATTCTAAGGTATGCACGGAAACAAAAGGAGAGAACAAAGTATATACAAGCAGAGAAAAAGTTACAAATAAATAGTTCAGCTACTCCAAAGAACAGTTCACACTAACTGGTGTTAAAAAGAGAATTAATGATTTAGATAATGATGATGTTTGGCTTTGTAGGGCGCTCAACTGTGCGGTTATCAGTATCGGTACAAAGTATATACAAGCAGAGAAAAAGTTACAAATAAATAGTTTAGCTACTCCAAAGAACAGTTCACACTAACTGGTGTCAAAAAGAGAATTAATGATTTAGATAATGATGATGTTTGGCTTTGTAGGGCGCTCAACTGTGCGGTTATCAGTATCGGTACAAATTCCCAAACTTTCCTCAGCCCAATCTAGCACTTACATGAATGATGATTAAATGAAGTTGACAACACAAATACTCAGTCATCTAGAGGTCAATGAAAATCCCTGACCGCGTGGGGAATCGAACCCGGGATAATAATTTAGAATATGTTAACTCTGTATCTTGTATTTCATTCCCAAGTAGATGTAGTTCGTTGAGTTATAATGGAAGGCAACATATCAGCAACGAAATCTTGTAACTTGTAACATGATTAACTGAGAACGTCACCTTGTAACCTGTATGTCCAATGAGACTTGTGTGTGAAATAGGCGATAGTAATTGTCACAAGTTAACATAGTTGTGAAATTATGCATTCATAGCTGACAATTAATGATATTAAAGGAAGATAAAGCAATATAATGCAAGTAAGTATTACTTCACTTTCCGATATTCATCGCGTTTCTTGCATGGAATATAGGGTTGGTACAAACCCCTGAGGTTTAATATCAAATACTCTCCCTTCACAGTTGATGATACATGATTGAAGGATTTTACAGAGATATGTAAGTAGCAGCTCGTTGAGATATCAGTTGCCATTAGAAAACCAAATCGTAAGTGTGCGTGTGTGACATACCAAGAGGAGGGAAGCCTCCGAAAAGTCCAGTGAGCTCGTAGGAAGTCTTCCCGTACGTGTACTTCGTCTTGGCGGAGTCCAGTTTCAGGTAAGTATCACCGTTGCTTCGAGTGACAGGGTGTCCCTTGTAAGTTACGTCTGCTGTAGAGTCGACTGAAAGGGAGAAGAAACAATCCGTAATAAACGGGTGTCACTTGTGAGGCAAGAATTTACAATTACAATTAACTGCATCATTCTGAAACGACATGACTGAATCTTGCAGTTACGAGTAAAGTCCTTTTTTAACACTGGAAGAAAAGCTATACATTAAATTTTACTTTGAACTACATGATTTTAGTTTTCATCTCCCTTTTCTTAAAAGCCTATAGCTTATTAGCACATGCATGTACTCCTAGAAACCAAACGTCCAGTTATTGTTAACCACGTGATACTTACTCATTGTAAGTTTGAATCGACCATTGCCTCTCATAGGAATGCCCTTAATAACTTCCTCGTCGAGAGTGTAGATTCCTTCCATCACCAAGGCACCAGGGGTGTGCGTAACAACATGAATGGTATGATTGTCCACGTCCACTCTGGCAAAAAAGGAACTAATTTTTAGAAAACTGATAAAGGGGAATTTATCGCGAGTGCCACATCAGATTTTAAAACTGTAAATTTCGTGATTAGTAAATACTTAGTAGTAGTGTCTTAGTAGTAACCCTGACTTAGATTCTTAACGTAACAGTATCGGTACTCACTGTAAGTTATCGAGGACGCTGTTTGCGTGACCAGTCATGACGATATCGTCCAGCTTGAACCTGAGCTTGAGGATGGGCGAGTCTGCTTTCAGAATCAGCGGTGGGATCTGGGTCAGTGGATCGATGGGCTTCGCCCCGATGCTTGGGAGACCTGTAGACGAGACGATGTGTCAGTAGCTTTAAACGGTTGTAATAAACCATGGCATCATTTTCAGGGAATCTCACAAAACGGACTAAGTATTGCAGGCCACAAAGATCTGTAACACGAGATAGAAGGGTAACGTTAACGCAAAAGCTAAGGTCCATTTGCGATGTACGTTGAGACAAATTTCTGCTACGCAGTAATCACTACGAGACATAAGATGTGACGACCAGTTTCAGTAACCATATTATTGGAGAATTCCCCAGCAGGACTTTTGAAGATAGCCGTTTAGCGTGGATGTGTTTCTAAGTTTGTAAGTCACTCTTTTACATTATCTTCTTCTTTTTGTTCAAATATATTTCCCATTGTTCTACATATTACCTTCCCCATAGAATTAGTGGATTCTAGTTAAAATCTACGCTAAAATTTGGGTTCCAGTACTTAGAGACTGATTTCGGGGAACACCTCACTTCAAGTCTGAGAGTAAGGCTGAAATAATTTAAATTTGCTTCAGAGAATGACATAAATCAGAGTAAACATAATTTTTGGTAAATTCGTTTTTCGTCTGTTCATATTCATAAATTAGCCCTTCCCCATCTTCCCTCGGAAGTCTGGAGCGTAATGCCGTTTACAAGACTGTA
Organism: Schistocerca gregaria; assembly: GCF_023897955.1. NCBI lineage: Eukaryota > Metazoa > Arthropoda > Insecta > Orthoptera > Acrididae > Schistocerca > Schistocerca gregaria. The sequence continues at coordinate 363,100,186 of NC_064924.1, forward strand.
CTGACGTTGAGAAGTGCCTGACGTTTAGCTGCACTGTGTGGTGAGGTCTGATGTTAGTACTTACCGCCTGCCAGGAGGGAGAGCGCCGACTGCAGGGCGTTCCGGCGGCAGGTCACGACGTCAGGCTCGTTACTGGGACACGTCCTCACTCCCAGGCCGCTGGGGGACGGGTCATCTGAGGGACAAACACCAGAACAAGGTATTACTTATAGTGGAGTTTACCGCGAACATTAACACACGTTGTCTTTGTGCTGAAACCAGTATTTATAATTAGTTGTTAAGAATGTGCGTAATTTCCGTAAGAGAACTCTCATCATCTTCAGATAGGAGACGATTATTCGTAAACCATGTTTAAATAATTGTACTCTGTAGTTTCAGTAAGGTCAACCTCAAATGGTGTGCCTTAGTGACAACTTGTATTTGTAACTGCTTATACTTAACACAGACAAGGTGAGTAGTATAAAATTAATTAAAAGCACGGAGCTGAAGTAGAGGTGCTAGGTTCATTAATTTAAGTACCAAAGTGATAATCACCCTGTACATCTTTGCATTAATCCAACGAATAGCGATCTCGCCTGAATGTAGATACTAAACATCACTCCCTAGTTTATTTATCTAGGAAATTTTCTTTAGACTATATTTGATAGTGGATGTCCTGAACTTTTAGTGATGAAGAAAAACGAAATGAAGAAAGGTCTTTAATTGTGACTAATGCAGAGAAAAGAAAAATGCCTTCTCATCAGTTAATGATCACGTTTGTTATTCTCTCTAGTGCGTCAGCAGGATATTATTGAAAACAGCGCCTTTCCTACCTCTTCACTTGATATCCACTTGCATTGATGTTTCCGAAAGTGAGTGGAGGTCTTAGGAGCTTATTTAGGAGTCTTTAGTTGTCTTCTATCGTTTTTGCTCATTCGTACATTAGTTTCCAATGTTATTTGGAAAAGTAACTGCGTGAACAGGAATAGAACATGCAGAGGAATAATCTGTTTTTGCTCCAAGATCAAATACAGATTTCTAACACTTACAGAGAACTAGAATGGCGAGAAAGATGTTGGATTATCTGTTAAGAACCACAGAGGCTAGACAGGCTTGAGCGCCGGCTTACCGCCAATTCGTGCGTCGACTGCAGCGACGACGAGCAAGGCGAAAACGGCGGCGAGCTGCATGGTGGCTGCGTGCTGCCAGAGCTGCCGAGAGCTCGCCGTCCGGCGTTTATATAGGGGTTCGCTCCGCACTTGCTGCTCCCTCCACGTCCCTCTGCGAAGACGACGGTACTTCGTAGTGCCGACGCCGTCTGTAGTTGCGTAACATGTTGCACTACGTGAAGTCGGTCCTGGGGCACAAACCAAGGATGCCGAGGTACGAAGTCTACAAATGTCGCTCCTTTTCCTAGAACTCGTAGACATCCAGCATAACTTAGGGTAATTTTTCCTACTATTGAAACTACATCTCAATGCTGAGACCCGAGACAAAATCGGTATTCCACTAACTAACCCCAAGGTACACTGCATAAGTTTTGTAGAATAAGGACTCAGTAGTTAGAGCCGAATGCCTTAAATACACCAAGACTCGACATTACCATGAAGTATTGCACTACTAGGGCTGAGAATTTCATGATGGGTCATACGTTCCTTAAAAATGTATAAATGTTTGTTATTACAAACAATTAATTACTGTAATTTATGAAGTTGTTTTTACGCCAATGTGGCCTTTTCTCCCTGAAACCGTATTTTTTGGTAAATAAATGCTTCTAATCATTATATCCTATACCGGCCGGAGTGGCCAAGCGGTTCTAGGCGCTACAGTCTGGAACCGCGCGACCGTTACGGTCGCAGGTTCGCATCCTGCCTCTGGCATGGATGTGTGTGATGTCCTTAGGTTAGTTAGGTTTAAGTAGTTCTAAGTTCTAGGGGACTGATGACCTCGGAAGTTAAGTCCCGTAGTGCTCAGAGTCATTTGAACCATCATTGCATTCTTCGTCTTTCAACAAGTAAAGAATTTTTGTTGCCACTCTTACTTTTCTCTGAATTTCGCATCTCATTTTCTTTATTGGAAAACAGGGCCGGTGGCAAGGGAGGGGGGGGGGGGCGGTCTACGGAGGCTATACCCTCCCCACCCCCCACACCATTGGAGTATCATATTACACTGGCGAAGATGACATCAGAAATAAGCGACTATATCACTCGAACAGATTCAATTATTTTGTATAGTTATGTAGCAATATAGATTGCAATGTATTTGAAATATATATTAACAAAAGAATAAGAGTGGCAAATAGCTTACTATCTAACCCGGTAAGTATAATTTAACGTAACATGGGCGTCTTATTATTTATTAATACACATTCTTTTACCCTGAACTCCAAAACAGTTACCAAAAACTACTTTAAGCAAAACCACATTTAACCAGTTTGTCGGTGGAATACCCCAACCCTCCTTTTTTTAAGCGATATTCCATTCCCCCAAACCCCATCCCCACGCCCCACCACCTGCTAGGAAATCATAGATATCTACCATCCTCCAATGTTTCGTCTGAATTCACGTAATGGACTTTATATTTATGCGACAGTGAGTTTGTGTAGTCTACAGTTATTCTGTTAACAGTTAGTTACTTAAACTATTCTAGACGTGAGACTGCTAACAATTGTCTCATTTTGCTATTCAGTCTTGTTGAAATCGGAAGTGTGTGCAGCATCGTTACAAAAACGCCTAAAGTGAAGCGAAGTGTTCAAGGAACATTTCAACAGGTCGCTACTCAGCATGGTTTCGAGTGATAGTAAAATTCAGCATTGTAAAATGTGCGATTTATGAGTGAGTGCGCTAACGTTCTCTAGCATTTGGAGATAGAAAAAGAGAAACGTGTAGTACCACGGAAAAACACCATAGCAAATGCTTGGAATAAAATTCCGCCAATCTCATTCACTATTCTGTAAAGAACTTTGTACGTGTTTCTATTGCGGTGACATTCCCTTAAGTAAAATGAATCATCCAAAATTTCGTGAACTACTATAGAAATACTAAGGAGAATATCTTCCTAATTTTCCCGCACTAAGAGAAGACTGTGTCAGACGAAGCTACAAAACAAAAAAACACTGTAAGTTATCAGACGTAGGGTTGCAAATAAAAAGGAACACCTGCATCAGCTGATGAAACCACAGAAGGTAGTCCAGACGGAAAGTTTCTGATAAACATTAAACTGCTAAAGAAATTGGTTTTTTACAGTCAGCAAACTGTTCGACAGCTATGTGAGTACACAGGAAATTTGAATAAAAATTGCTTCATTCACAAGTTTTCGTGTCTTACTATATTACACGATATATTTCGGACGCCATGTGTCCATCCACACGTGAAAATCGTCTGATACCTGATTTACGTTTGCTCTTCAGTGAGCTGAAACGCTACAACTTAACTGGTGAAATCTCCGATCCACTAAAGGCTTTAGTACCGCAAAATCGTAAACTTGTGCATGTGACTTTTTTAGCTCACGCCTTATACATAGGTGCAGTTGAGATTTATAGTAGATTCAGTGATGTAGACAAATTTATTCAGAGTGTCAAGAACGTATTTTTTAACTATTACTGCCAAACGATCAATGTTTCGAAAATCATAATTGATTCATTAGGTGAAAGTGAACCCACTTCAGCAGGACAGGCCCAAAAATTCAGAAATTTCCGACAAAATTTCGAATGTAAAATAAAATTTTTGGTTTATTCCTGCTGTCATATAAGCGCTTTGGCCATCAGAAGAGCCGGCAGAGAAGCACATAAAACAAGTGAGAAGAACTGTAAATAAGATGGAAGTTGTTTGTGGTTAAGCTAGAAAAGAAGTGTCTAGGAAAGTCAAGGTGTTACAAGAAAAACATAAGTTATAATAAATTGTGTTCCATATCAGTGACTGTGTTAGGTGAAAAATTCACTCTCAGTAATTTAGATTTACACTCAAACAATATTGTCGTTTTCAGTATGCTCCTGTTGTGTCCTTGGAACAGAAAGAAGATTTTCAAAATACAAGGCTCAATGTGCTGACAACAGGCAGTCTTACTTGAAAACTTACACAAAGTATTCGTTGTATATTTATAACTCAGAGCTAACAAACTGATGCACAAATGACGATAAAGAAAATACATCATACGTTACCTATGTCCTCATAAAGTTAATTAAGATCCTTAATTTAGCTTGCTTCTCATGTGCACGCTATTCGGAACTAAAGAGTTCATTATCATAACCCGTCTTACTAATTTCTTTTACAATAAAAATTTTACGTAATTTGTTATTGATAGGTCGTATTTTTTATATGCTTCCGTAAGCTTCCGCACCGAGCGAGGTGGCGCAGTGCTTAGCACACTGGACTCGCATTCTGGAGGACGACGGTTCAATCCCGTCTCCGGCCATCCTGATTTAGGTTTTCCTTGAGTTCCGTAAATCGTTTCAGGCAAATGCAGGGATGGTTCCTTTGAAAGGGCACGGCCGATTTCCTTCCCAATCCTTCCCTAAACCGAGCTTGCGCTCTGTCTCTAATGACCTCGTTGTCGACGGGACGTTAAACACTAACCACCACCACCACCGCAAGCTTCCGTGGCTAAAATCAACTGGCGTACGACTTATCTGAGTATCGTACTGCGTCTTAACGTGTGTAGGTTTTACATAATGAAGCGGTAGGACACTCATAATATTTTAATTTCATGTTTGTTATGTTATGTTATTTTTGGTCATAACGTCCGATATTCATCTCTATTCAATAAGGCAACAACAAATGTAACAACATAGAGTATTAAATATTTGTTAGCAAAGGCTTCAAGTGAAAGATTGATTAATCATTCTCGCTTTCTAGTTTGTCTCACACACTTTATTGTTGCCAAATGATTTAGATCAACCTTACCCTAAGTTTATACGGTTAGCACATTTCAGTGTCCGTTTTTTAACTTTTAAACAATTTCGTAGAATTGAGATAATAGTTGTATTTAATCGATTCAGTTCTCGCAAATCCAAAAGTAGTGTATTTTAAATACCTGAAATAAATTCAGTATGTTTGCGCCACGGTTCTGAATGATCTTACCAAATCAGAACTACATTATTACCTATGAACAGCTGCACTTCAAATGAGGTCGTTTAGCAGTTTTTCGTGTCAGTACCTTCCGCCTGCGGTCATTTCGAGATTTCCTTTCTTTTCTAAGATTTGAATTCTGAAAAAAATAAAAAATTTCAGGGCAGCAAAGTGACTTCTTCCCTTTATAGAAACGATTGTTCGTGGGCCAAGTGGTGGCTACAAACTGTTGTAAGGAAAGTACAGAGGAAACGTCATGGATATTGCTCGATAATTGTCGTAGCGGATCAACTGCCTGTTAAGATTAGTCATAAGCATCCCCAATGTGAGCGTCCACACCCTATTGACAAAACGCGGACCTCTAACACTAGACCTGGTTATAAAGCAGAACGTCTGGAGCAGACGACAGTGGAGTACAACACTGGGTCCATTCTGTGCTTTGCTGGGAAAAGTACTCTGATTTCTGTAAAAAGCTCTGTGCTTTGTGAAATGTACAGTACACAAAGGAAAGACTGGAGTTGAGTTTCTGATGGATGCTGAGATTGATACAGACGACGTGTAAGCTTCTGTGGGGCAGGGATGCAGCAGAAAATTTAAAAGTAACCGTACTGTCGTGTACTATTTGGCACGGGGACATCTTGGTTGGACACCAGGCCAATATTCTTAACTTCGGACTGCTTCAGAAGCCTAGAACATAATCTCAGTTCGAATATAATAAACTAGACTGAGAGACTTACGTCCACGAACAAGCATGGTTTTAGAATGCATCGCTCGTGCGAATCTCAGCTTGCACTTTCCTCACATGATATACTGAAAGCTAAGGATGAAGGGCAACAGGGATATTCCACATTTCTAGATTTCCGGAAAGCAATTGAGACGGTGCCACATTGCAAGCTGTTAACGAAGGCACCTGCGTATGGAATACGTTCACAGAAATGTGGGAGACTCGAAGACTTATTAAATAATAGGACAAAGTATGTTGCCCTCGAGTCACAGCTGTAGCACTCTATATACATAAATTATTTGGCTGACAGGGTTGTTTGCGCTGATGATGCCGTGGTGTACGGAAAAGTGTCGAAGTAGAGTGACTGTGGGAAGATACAAGACGACTTAGCCCAAATTTCCGGTTGGTGTGATGAATGACAGCTGGCGCGAAATGTTGATAAAAGTAAGTTCATGCGTATGAGTAGGAAGATCAAAGCGTTAATGTTCGGTCTCAGTATTGCCAGAGTCCTGATTGACACAGTTAAGTCATTTAAATATCTGGGCGTAACGTTGAAAAGCGATATGAGGTGGAATGAGTATGTAAGAACTGTGGTAGGGAAGACAAATGGTCGACCTCGGTTTATTGGGAGAATTTTAGGAAAGGATGGTTTACCTGTAAAGAATCCCGCATATAGGATGCTTGTGCGACCTGTTCTTGGGTACTTAGGGATCAGTACCGCGTCGGATTAAAGACAATTGGGAGGCGGCCTGCTAGATTTGTTACCGGTAGGTTAGAACAACGCGTTACGGAGATGCTTCGGGAACGCAAATGGGAATCGCTAGAGGGATGGCGACGTTCTTTTCGAGAAACGGTATTGAGAAAATTGAGCGAACGGCATTTGGAGCTAACTCCCGAACGATTCTATTGCCGCTAACATACACTGTGCGGAAGTACCACGAATATAAGAGACAAGAGATTAGGGCTCATATGGAGGCATAGCGGCAGTCGTTTCCCTCGCTCTATTTGCGAGTGGAACAGAAAAGCAAATGACAAGTACAGGTACCCTACGCCACGCACCATCGTGTGGCTTGCGGCGTAGATACAGATCTACATCGGGAGGCTATGTAAACGAGCGCCAGGTTAGACCGATATTGCCAGTTCCGTTGCGTCGACGGTGGAGTGAGGATAGTAAGTCGTCCAGACGAATGTCTACACGACACATTCTCCATGAGACTTTGAGGTAGTACGTAGAGCGTGTGGTTGTTGCAAAAGGCAGAGAGTTATTCCTCACCACCATTACCTATTTATAGCTCGTCCCTGACCCTCAATAAACAGCGTTCTCCACTGGGAACACATTTGGCAGCTGGTGGCCCAACTTCCTCAGTACCGATTCTGTTTATGGTAGGACAGAGTCGAACTACCATAGCATGAGGATTAATATTAGAGTACCTAGTTTGTCTGCCATATTAGTTCGATATCTACTCTTTCGAGCAAACGTAAATGTCACAGAGTTCAACTTCACTGTCTCCCTGAACAACAATTCATTCAGTTTTTGGATATTTGATACTTTGTACTTCTTACAGAGTTCATGACCGGAAGAGACAACTCGTTTTGTGTACCAGATCGTGCGACGTATAATTAGTTGAGAGGAGAATATTTCCGAAGCGATGAGTTTGTAGAGTCAAACCACAATTGTACTGTATCATACCGTACATACGTTCTAATACTTATTGAGATATTATTGGAAAGTTGGCTTAAATATTTAGTGATGTACGACACGTAAAAGTAACAGATGAGATCAGTGAAACACACAAATTTATGGGTATCACAATTTGTACTGATGAGAAATGGAATGGCCAAATATGTCCAATCCTATGCAAGGCAGGTGACAATATTCGGTTCATTGGCAGATCACCGGGAAGATGCAGTCAGTCTACAGAGGAGACTGCGTACAAATCACTTATACGTCATATATTAGAATACAAATCCTCACATGAGATACGACCAGCATATGAAATTGATGGTATAGAATAAAGGTCGCAGAGCTTTAAGGTATCAAATAACGGTTTACTGGACCGCTTGCGCTAGGTTCCGACAGTTCTGAAACTGCCTTCATCAGAGCGGGTAATGGACCTTTCTACATAACAAGTTGATGGAGTGCGTTGAATAAAGCTAAACGGTTCTTTTCGTATGAGGCCCTCACTTTACGAACACAAACAATCACAAGTGGTGTCTTAAGAATAAAGCACTGTAGTATTTGAGGTGCGACATAGGACAAATTTAACATGTCGAAACCTAGCTCAGTATTTACAATAAACCTTTATCTGCAAATGGCTCTTCAAGTTTACTGACGTATGTTGGTGAATTTACAACTTTTGTAAAGTCACGGGTTTGCTTGACTTATGGAAGAGTGACATCGAGTGCTGAAAAGCGTGAAGTGGCAAACGCTTGAGACAGAAGCCCGTTATCCCGGAAGACTCTGCTTTCGCCGGCCGCTGTGCCCGAGTGGCTTTTAGATACTTCAGCCCGGAACCGTGCTGCTCCTACGGTCGCAGGCTCAGATGGATGTGCGTGATGTCCTTAGGTTAGCTAGGTTTAAGTAGTTCTAAGTCTAGGGGACTGATGATCTCAGAGCCTTTTTTTTTTTTTTTTGCCAAGCTCCTTATGTGATTTGGAATGGAAGATATCCCACTATGTAGCACAATGATAAGTACTCTCTGCCATGAACTTCGTTGTGGTTTACAGAGTATTCATGCAGATGAATCTGTAGATTTACATGCAGATATCATTAGTGCGCTGCGGCTGTTACCTATAGCACCACTAGACATCTCCCTTACGAACACTAGGTGGTTTCGCAAGAGGGCCCGTGCTCTGTGGACACGTGAACGCTGCCGTCTCGTGTTTTTCCACCAGCATCAATCACGTGTACAGAAGGACGAAGCATACTGAAGGATCCCACAATCTACTAGGTTAAGTGCTCGCGCCAACATTTCAGAAAATATTTTTCAAAGCGTACAAGCCAACGGTACAGGGCGGTGTTATATTAGCTTTTAGTTTAGTAGTCATTACACTATATGTTAATGTAAATGTTAAAAAAACACATTATTGGTATTTTATTGTGTACAATGTGAACTCGAATTCTATCACCCACTATCTCGGAGGTTGTTCAGGGATATTTCTAGTTATTTTGGAAAAAGCGGCACATTTTCTGCAATAGTTCGTTACACAATAACGCCATTTCTTTTCATTTGTTCACCTTGTTTACTTTGTTGTTAGAATTGGATTAGTACATACCGAGGGTGGGAAGAAAAACATATCTATGAAAAAAATTATATCATTCTGTTACGGTCCCCAAGGTGTCACGAACACATAATAAACAGGAACTAAAAACTAAATTTCATGAACATCATGCATATTTAGAGAGAACACGACTGAGTCAGAATTACAGTTGTCTTTAACGCATCAAATCTTATGAAATATGTAGAGGTGTGTGGAGGCTGTTACTCTAGGATCTTTCTGATCACTGATGAACACACAATCAGCAGCATTATCCCTTGTCTTCCAGTAACAATAATATTACGTTCAGTTCAGTAAGTAAAGAGCGGCAACTAAATGGATGTTCGATTTGAGTGACAAAGTGAACCTTTCCCAAAGCATGTGAAATTCAGGTTGTGACGGTGTTATAACGAGACGGAATTATCTTTCCGAAATGTAGATTTTTTGTGGTCCCTACAAGGCTTGCTGTTACGACAATAATATCAGAAGAATGAATGGAACCGTTTGCAATATACTCGTAAGTGGTCTCTCAGTGTCAAACTCTGCTGTTCATTTCGACCTGACCTATAGTGATCTCCGCATACGTAGTTGGTTCTACTTCCAGTGGTCGTGACACGGAAAGATGCTTTGCTAAGCGGAAAAGCTGGGAGGCACCAAATTTACTGTTCCAGAGCACCATCAAATATAGGTGAAGCCTTACTCTGAAGCATGAGTACCACTTGAAGAAACATATTCGTCGATCAGAGTCGGCTAGCGCTATTTTCCTTTCCCGCATTCGGGTCAGTCAAACAGTTGATGAATATGGATGGTCAGTAATTGTTTCATCAGGTTGCTACAGTAGTGAGTGTGCGAAACTTTTAACTTACATAGAAAAAAAGCGTGCAGAGAGGTTACGTGCGATAATATTCCCAACCTCATTTATCGTATTTCTCAAGGATTAGCGGCTATGAGTGCATCATGAGAACTTTTAACGCGACACGGAATTCTTTGTGGTGTACGAAATTTGCGATATTTTTATGACGAAACAAGTTGTTGACGATGAAATACATGACTAGTAGACAGTAATTATCATTTGCAGACGGGTTGAAGATTTCATTTGTACTAATACTCAGCTTATCACTTTTATCACTTTCTGGGACAGCTGGGCCCAACAGCCTCATATAGAATTCCGACGGCGGAACTCTGTAGGGCCTAAAACTAAAAGACAAGACTCGAGTGAGCGACAGTGAACCTCTGTTTGTCCTTGACGTATCTAGATTGAGCAGATAGTCTCTAATGATGGTATAACGGCCACCGTGACTGAATTTCTGCAACCTAGGCTCCGAACAAACAGTGAAAAAGAGGGCTATTAAAATCCACAATGCGTACAGTGACTCAAGCGTTAGTGATCACATCGTCTCGTTGATGCATTTAATTCCACATAAAGAATCTTTTAGGTTTCCAAATGTAGGCAGTGGCCAGTGCATCCTGGCGCGACAGCCGCCGGCTGAGTTAGCGGTGCACGAACCTCGCTGTGCTGACGGTTCTCTGCCAGCACCGGCCGTGGCGGCAGCAGCCCGCAGCGCGGCGTGACGGCGGTTGCGTGGTGGGGAGCCAGCTCTGCGCCCTCCAACGCCAAGCGTAATACATTGACCCCAGCCAGTAAACTGACAAACTTCAAACAGTCCGCCAAGCATCCAAATGCCGCACACAGTGATAGACACATAAAAACATAGCTTCATTAAATCCACTTCAAAATTTCGGAGGCTGCTTACAGGGTACTTGATAAAAAATAAAAATTAAATTTTGGAGCAGTGGAATTATGAGCGTACAATTATGAAGTGCTTTTATGCCACTGAGCACTTAACAAGAGGACAAGGATAAGGTCATATTACTGTGCGGCAGTGAGTTCTGATTTAAGGTATAAAACCCTATAAAACTTAATAAATAAATAAAAAGTGGCGTACCATGAGCGAAATATGCGAAAGGAACTGAAATCGAGAAATATTTTGTGCCTATACAAACAAACAAATTACTTCAGTTTCTGAAAAAACTGAATGATGTACTAAAGAAAAATTGCTTCACCAAATGTGCATGTTAATAAAGCGTTAGTCCAGCTGTCTCAATTACTGGAATAGGTATTGGACTTTGCACATAATGACAGAGTGTTGGAATCTCAACACTCTGCTGGGGAGAGATACGGCGACATCGCTGACCAAGGTAAGGCTTGCCGAGCACGAAGACAAATAGTAGACCCTTTCGCCGTGCGTGAGCGGCATTATCTTGCTGCAACCCAGTGTAGTTTGTAATGAAGGGCTACAAAATGGGAATTACAATATTGACAACGTACCGTTGTGCTATAAGTATGCTGCAGATGGTAAAGAGATACGTCCTGCCACGAGACAGAGGCACTCCTCGTTGTCGGACCGCGTCAGGTTGGTATTCGTCCGCTGTTTGCGGCGCCGGCTGACGCTTCTTCGCGGGCTATCGAGGCACTATTGGAAGCGGCACTCATCACTTACACCGTCCCCAGTAGAAATATCACAAAAACTATCAAAGTGGTATTTGAAAAAACATTTAATTTAGAAGTATACGTGAACATTAACCGCTCAGGCGATATGTAATTTTCTGTCATGTGTATTATTATTATTACTATGATATAAAATTCTTTTGAGTGCAAAGAATAAAAAAGATGTACTATGACAATAATGGATGACGAAAAGGGAAAAGGGAACATATTTTGTCATCTTTTACCCGCTATCACTCTCTCTCTCTCTCTCTTCCCTGTCTTCTATGCGACATCTTGGCGAGTGCTGTTGAATGTAAGCATTATTGTACTTGTAATCAGATAAGATATTACTTTCATGCTATTATTAGCTTTTAATTGTGATAGGTGAGCCCTATCTCATCTCCGCTTCCTTTGAACATCAGTAATTCACGTTATTTTCAGTGCAACAATTGCAGCCGCCGTTGCAGCCACAGCCGCCAATACGTGACAATTTTAATTTATGAAAGTAGAGGAACCGAATTATTCGCCTGCTTCAATCATAATACACATTTTTTCCACAGTCGCCAGCCGCTCCATCGGGAGACATAGCTTTAAGATTTTTATTTTCAGTTTAACAGCCGGGATCCGAAGCCTCTACTCAGACTACAATGCATTACGAAAGAAAATAGTAAGAAATTATTCTCTCGCATGTGTGTGGGCAAATGCAAATAATAATCAGAGATCTCATGTTTGAGTAGAAACGTTCAGCCCAGCCTAGAACCTAGAAACGTTTAATTCATCCTTCATCTTATATATAACGTGTTACAAGATCAGTGTGTTTTATAATTATTAACGTGATTAATGACTTTGCTGAGGATTAACTTTCATTGAACAAACTGTCTTACAAAAAGCAAATCAAAGCAAAAATCAAAATTAAACCAATAACCAAATTAGCAATTAATTTAGAGGAAATCCCAACACGAAATAATGACACTCATATAAAAAGAACAAGAAAAATACTTTATGTTATCATAAATCACGTGTGACTGGCACCCAACGTGGGGCCCGAATAATGTACTGATGTGTGACTGACAAATTGTGTATTCTTGTGTTGAATATAATAATGTATGTACGTAATTATTGTAATATATTAATGCTTACGTGAATTTGTTTGCATGTACAAGAAAACTACACCCTGAGGATGTCCAGAGAAGAAAAACAATATAAGGGAAACCGCACTTGCTCGAAAGAGCAACAAAAGAGGTAATCCCTATTGTGCAAGCATCCTAAATAGTTCTGTGAGGAAATATCCAACCCAGACGCACATGAGATACCGTTTGGCGTATCACAGTAAATAGAGTGCAAGGTGAAGTGTATGTATTTGTGTATTTATATGTTTATTTGGAGGTAATAGTTGTTTGTGTGTTAGTGTTATTCTTCATTGTGTTAAAGTGAACTGATTATGGGTAAGATAGGACAACCTGAAGCTTCCATATCAGACGAGAAAATTTTGTTAACATAGAAAGTGTGGACCATACCCAAAACGTAGACGAATACCATACCACCGCCTCGGAAAACATAATTTCCGGAGCTGGGGGTGAGGATCTGTGGACGCCAAACGACGCTCCAGAACAGAGTGGGAATAGGATAACAACCACTCCACTGCATGTGCAGGGGGGACAATCGAGTGCTAGTTAGGTGGGACAACTGTATGCTCTCCTATAGCAGATTCTTTTGAAGAATTTCTGCGTAGGCTCTAGGAAAGAGATGAGGAAACAGATAAAAGAAACTAGCTCAAATGCCCGCGAACGTGAGCTGGAAGAGAGGGAAAGAGAACAAAGACTAGAAGCAAGACTAAGTAGTATCAAAGGTGAACTTGCCGACATGCTGGATGCCTCTAGAGAAATACATGATCTTCGGCAAGGCTTGCCTAACGAAATGCAAAAATTGCACATATCGCAGGCTTGGCTTGAAGATAATGTCCAAACCTTAAACGCGTAGATAATGTAGAGCTAGAAGCAGGGATGAGTATTAGGAAGTACAAGCTCACAAGGTGGAAAAAGAATTTAATGAGTGGTTAATGGTTAAGTATCGCGAAATAAGTGCAAAGATAGAAATCGATTTCAAATCAGCTGTAGACGAAGCGACAGCGGCTGTGTATGTAAATACTGACGAGAGTGCTGTCGCGATACAAGCTGAACTAACGCAGATAAGGTCACGTGTGCCAGCAGAATTGCCGAATTGGCAACAAGATGTCGCACGGAGGCTGTCTGCGTTAGGAAGTCATGTAAACAGTGGAGGACCGATAATTAATCAGACTCCGCGTACTCACTATCCTAACAACACAAATGGTATGCAAACAGATATTAATTACGGGTACGAGCAGTATGCAGTACCGTGATGTGCACATCATCATTTGATGTATGACCCGGACAGAAGTAATCTCTTAAACGACAATACACTTTTAAACTTGCTAAGAAAGAATGTACCCTCGATATGGAACGACCAGTGTCAGCAGTCGTTTGCACAAATACGAGTAGCCCTTTTAAATGCTAATCTTTCTTCGCATCCAGATATGTCAAAGGAATTTTGCCTTGCTACAGATGCTTCCATTGTCGGTATAGGCGCTTGTTTATTGCAAATATGCGACGAGGAAGGAAACAAGGAAATAAGAATAATCGGTTTTGCAAGTCGAGTGTTGTCGAGTTGTCAACGATCAGACACAGTCACAGAACTCGAAGCACTGGCAGTTATATGGGCCATGAAGAGGTTCAGATATTATGTGTATGGAAAAAATGTAAAAATCTTTTGTGTTTATCAAGCCTTAAGTTTCTTACTAATATGCTAGTTAATGCACGACAGGTTGACTAGGTGGGTGCTTGCACTGCAGGAATATCAATTTCAAATAATGTATATAAAGGGCTGTGACAACGTAATATCTGATGCCCTATCGCGTTTGCCACGGGTCTTGCCTGAAATCACAACAATTTCACATCAGATTTTAGTAATGAAAGACTATACTTATCGAAAAAAGTTCATATAGGTATGCAAGCAACTACCTAAGCAACAGGATGAAAAACCCGTCTTGGGAAAAATCAAACAAGAACTCCTAGCTTAGGATGGAAATCAAACAGGAAGTTATTATTCTCTACAGAATGGGGTGCTGTACTACCGGAAGGATGTTAACAATCACTTGTGGTGTATTTGTATGCCCGGAATATGTATCAATGATCTAATGTGGCACTTGCCCTTTTCGTGGGAACACGTGTGTATTGAAAAGTGTAGAGCTCTGTTGGCAACATAATGTCATTTTACGAATATCAAAAGAATAATACAGAATATTATGAGGACATGTGTCTTTTGTGTGGTGTCACAGCCAGACACCACACTTGCTAGGTGGTAGCCTTTAAATCGGCCGCGGTCCAGTAGTATACGTCGGACCCGCGTGTCGCCTCTATCAGTGATTGCAGACCGAGCGCCGCCACACGGCAGGTCTAGCCCTTTCGCGGCTACGGGCATACATGTATGCCCGGCAGTTAGAAGACCAGACGGCTACGGGCGTAGATGTATGCCCAGCCGGCGGGAAGTCCAGGCGGCTACGGGCATACATCTACGCCCGGCAGGCGGGAATACCAGACGGCTAATGGCATACATATACGCCCGGGCTCGGGAACAGGTAAACGTTCACAATAGAGCGGCTGCTGGCTGTTGTCCACTTTTCAGACAACACTTTCATTGTCTGGTCTTCTTTGTAAAGTGAGAAAGCACTTTAGTTTTCCCCTCCCCTGCACACTTTCTGCTTACGAGTCTAACAATCGGCCAGTCCGTTTTTCGCTTCTGGTGAGACGACAGCGTTCGCGTGTGTAGACTTTGCCATGTCGGGACACAGTTTATCGGACAAGGAAATCATGGATATCCTCATGAATAGCAGTGACGAAGATTGTAGTGATACTTCGGAGCTTTCTTCCGATGAAGAGTTGGATGCTCCTGGACTTATTGCTGAATCCTCGGTATCACGAACAGAAGATTCTTCCTCTGAAGACGGAAAAGAAGATAGAGTAAGTGAAACTTCGTCAGGAAAAAGAAAGTATGACTGGACGGAGAATCATCCTGTGACGAAAAGACACCGTTTTGTGAACACATTTAGCGGGTTAAAGGTGGACTTCGAAGAGTCAGCAAGTCATTTAGATTTCTTTTTGTACTTCATGTCCATGGAATTTGTTTCTGCCATTTGTACACAGATCAATAATTATTATAAATTTATTACTGAAAAAATGACGACAGTGCCCAGTAGATTAGCACGCTGGAAGCATATAGAGCCATCAGAATTTTATTGTTTCCTAGCATGTTCTCTGCTTATGCCTAGAAGTAAAAAGTTAGAAGTGAATGAATATTGGTCGACAGATTCTTTGCTTCAGACACCAATATTTTCTAACATAATGGCCAGGGACCGGTACAAATTGATTCTGCGTTTATTGCACTTCTGTGACAATTCCACCGCGTCTCAAGATATTCTTGTAAAGATACGTCTCATTGTAGGTCACACAAGAAATAAATTCCGCGAGGCAGTAGCACCCTTTGAAAACCTAGTGATCGACGAAAGTTTGCTACTTTTCAAGGGAAGGCTCCGATTCAAGCAGTACATACCAAATAAACGTAGTCGTTTTGGCATTAAAATTTTCGTCCTTTGTGACGTAGAAACGAATTATATTCTGGATTATATTATCTACACTGGTGCTGCCACGGAAATAGGATCTGGAAATTCTGATTGGGGAAAATCAGGCGATGTTGTTGTGAGTTTGTTATTGCCATACCTCAACAAAGGTCATACCATTTATTTGGACAATTGGTACTCGAGCCCAGAATTATTTCTATGGCTCCACAAAAAATGTACAAACGCCGTCGGAACAGTACGAAAAAACAGGAAACATCTACCACCGTTACCAGACAAGCTGAAAAAAGGGGAAGTACAGTTCAAATCTTGTGGAACATTAATGGCACTAAAATGGATGGACAAGAAAGAAGTGTGGATGCTTTCGACCGTAAATGGACCAGAGTTTGTGGAGACACAGAAGAAAGAACATAGAACAGGCCAAAACAAATTGAAACCCACCTGTGTCGTCAGCTATAATAAGTCAATGGGTGCAGTGGATAAGACAGACATGCTATTATCTTCTGTACAGTGCATCCGAAAGACACTGAAGTGGTACAAGAAAGTATTCTTTCATTTGACTGACTTGTGTGTGCTGAACGCAAAAACTGTTTTTGAAATACAAAAGCAACAGAAGATACCACTAGCGAAATACCACTTGGAGCTAATCCGTCAATTGCTTGACAGATTTCATAGTCAAACGTGTAAAAGTGCGATCCCACGGACAACCAAAGAAGAAAGCCCTTTCCGACTGCAGAATAAAGAGGGACATTATCCAGGGTTCCTCGTAGCAACGGAGAAAAAGGAGATTCCCCAGAGACGCTGTGTAGTATGCACTGCTCATTCACAACGAAAAATGACACGCATAAGATGCAAAAAGTGCGATGTGGCTCTCTGCATGGTGCCATGTTTCGAAAATTACTACACGCTAAAGAAATATTAGCACGTTTTAGTAACTTTGTACGTTTCAAATAGATAAAAGTAAAAAATAAAAAAATAAAAATAAAAAGCAGATGATGATGATGAGTCCCATACTCCGTTTACCGAGCGTAGGGGAGCGACGCGGGAGACCCGCGCCGCCATACTAGGCAAGGTCCTAGTGGAGGTGGTTTGCCATTGCCTTCCTCCGACCGTAATGGGGATGATTGATGATGATGATGAAGACGACACAAACACCCAGTCATCACGAGGCAGGTGAAAAATCCCTGACCCCGCCGGGAATCGAACCCGGGACCCCGTGCTCGGGAAGCGAGAACGCTACCGCGAGACCACGAGCTGCGGACAAAAAAAAGCAGATAAAAGTAAAAAAAATGGTTTTTAACTCAGCCAGCGGCAGTCCAAAGCCTGCGTCGAAAATGAGGATGGGAAACCATTAAAGTAAACCGTACTGAACGTGACGGGCTGAAAAAGAAGACAGCGAGCTAGAAGAAGGTAGGCGTTTACTATCCAATTTCTTACTGTGGAGAATCGACTTTAGGTTTTAATTACAAACGAAGGCAAGGGCCTATCGCAAAATGAGTTATGCAGATATATTCCTTGTTTAACTTTTAGTCCGATTGCATGACAAAATTAGGTTTTAAATTTCTGTAATTATTATCTATTTAAGACCGTAGTAAGAATATTGTTCGAGATTTGGGCGTTTTCGCTACGCACAACTCTATTTAAAACTATATATCTTGAAATACATTCATGTGATGATAGTGGAATTTTAATATGTTTTAGGCACATACATCGACGGTGTAAATCTCTAGTTAGAGGATTTTGGAATTACTATTAAAAAAGTTCCTATCATTTTTCTAAACCAACCATTTTTCAGCCCATAATAAACATATAACTGAAAGTGTTGGCTATTTTCGAAGCTCTCTTCCGTTGTTATCAGAAACTATAACCAAAGTGACCATACAGAGTATAGTGTTTTTTTAAGGCGCTGCTGAACAGTGGTTCTGTGCACGCGGCAACACGCGGGGAGGCTTGGGCCGCCGTAGCCTGCAGCGGCCACAGGGCTGCGACAGCCGCCGCCGGCCAGGCGCGCAGTGCGCTCGTCCCTGTCACCCGGCCAGGCAGGCAGGACGCTCAGCCTTCCAGCCGCGAAAGGGCTAGAGAGACTTCCTAGCACTCGCCCCAGTTGTACAACCAACCTTGCTAGCGATGGTTCACTGATAAAATGCGCTCTCATTTGCCGAGACGATAGTTAAGCATAGCCTTCAGCTACGTCATTTGCTACAACCTAGCAAGGAGCCATTATCAGTTACTATTGATATTGTGAATCATGTACCGTCAAGACCGACGTTCATCATTAATGGATTAAAGTTAAGTATTCCACCAGCTACGTCCGATTTTCTAAATTCCAATTTCCTTGTCATGTTCCAGACCTCATGCCAGCCTGCGTGAGCTAAAACGCGTGCATTTCGGCCTCCTTTAGTAAAACTGTTTTGGCTCTTTTGCCAACCACAACAGTTTGTGAAAAGACGAAACCTGTAAATCTACACACTGTAAGTGAGTTACACCCTATTGTACGTAACAGTCCATTACGTCTGGTTTTAGTGGACATTCAAGGGCCACTACCCACTGGCAGAGGTGGTGTAAAGTATATATTTGCTGTGTATGATGCCTTTTCTAAATTCACAAAATTATTTCCCGTATAAACATCAACGGCAACACCCCTCATTCAGAAATTACGAACAATTACTTTGTTAATATTAGAAAAACCATAGATCATTGTATTCGATAATGCCACATATTTTACCGGTTTCAAATCGAAGACTTTTCTACAAGAGCAAGATGTTAGACACACTTTCGTAGCTCCATTTCATCCCGAAAGCAGTCTTAGAGAACGTACGTTTAAAGAATTGAACACATATTCCGAATCGCCATACTAAATGGGTAGAATATGTTTCGACTTTTGAGGATCTCCGCAATAGATTACCACTTTCTGCCACCAGTTGTACACCGATGGAAGTTATGTTCGGAAAAATTAAAAAGACAGCTGGCTGTCACCCTTGCCGTCTATACCTGGGCAAGTGACACCTCATGAACAAATCGTAACTGAGACCTTTAACAATTTAACGAGGTGTGTGGAGGAACGAAAGGACAACATGATAAGAAGAAAAAAAAGGTAACACTGTATCAACCTGATGACTTAGTGCTAGAAAAGACCCACCCCAAGTCTTCTACGTTAGTAAAGAAGGATAAGAAGTGGCAACCGGTATATGCCGGACCCTAAAAAATCATGGACATACCACACGGATGTGGCTATTTATCAAGCGACGTCCAGTCAGAAGAGATAAAAGGAATCCATTCACAGAAAGACCTGAAGAAATTTGCTCAGTAGTGTAATATTTACATGTGTAAATAGAACGTTAAGTTTATAGAGTTTTCTTTTTCATAAATGCAAATGTTCTAATTACAGTGTATTATGTAAAGACAGTGATGGACCAAGAGTTTGTGACATTCATTCGTGTAGGTATTAACAATAACAGTAATATAAAGACGTTTGCCATTTGGTAGGGAACAAATAAACATACATTTAACAATACTTCACAAATTTCATTTAAAGATGCTTTAAGATATTATTCAAAACATGTAATAGGATGTAAGGATGATGAATTTTTCATTAGTATTTAGTGAATATTTTTTAGTTTTAGTAGTAATGAAGCTTGCGGAAGCCAATATTATATTATAAAATATGTATGTTGTTTCACGTATTAATGTGTATTTCAATCCTGAAATATAACTGATCTCATTGACTATCAAACATGAGTGTAAGATATAAAACACCTAAGGTACCTCACGCGTTGTGGGCAAGGCCCAATTAATCAATAACGCGAGTAACGCTAGGCCCGGTCAAGATTTTATGCCATCTGCTAACGCAGAGATTTTCAAAAATTTATCGTGGACTGAAAGTCATAATCTAATATCAATCTAGGAATTTGCACGATAGGCCTAGATGGTAAAGTAACTAAATAATGGTAAATAATGCTAGAAGCAAAGTTGTTGTAAAGTCGAGCCTGGTTCTGGAGGGCAAGTGAGCAATGTGTGGGCAGACATGACGTGGGCTTACCTCAGATCAGACGACAATACAATTGTATTTTCAAGGTACACATCAATAAACAAAAATCGGAACTACTTATTTGGAGAAAGAGACTGGTGAAATCCAACACGAGCCAAAATCCAGTTTAGATTAAATATGTTAGTGCTTGTGTACTAACCGAACAGTTATTTTAAACAGTATGGAAAATAGGGGAAAGAAACTGTGACTACGTAAAACTGATGTGAATGTATTGAACGTTCAACAGCAATGCGTAGGCCAAACGCCAATATTATTCACGAAGAACTGTGAATGTTCTTTAAATGGTAACTGGTAACGTGAAAGGAACCCACAACCAATATTTTTGGGGCAGACTGTATTTTCATTGAATACAACAAAGTGAGTTTGGAATGTGATGCGCGGACTGTTCCAGAAACAGCAACCGAAGAAGCAACAAGTGTTTTATGCTAAACTTGTATGTTGACACTTAAAATGGCCTGCGAGTGCAGCGGAAACATTAAGTAATCTTAACAAAAGCAAACCTGAAATACAACGAAAACTGTGTCGCATCTTCTAGGAAAATGATCCATGTCATGTTGTTCTGCAGACAGAGGAGCATCGCCAGAGCCAGCAGCGCGGCCAATCAGCTGATTCTGACGTCCCACGCCTGTGCGAGACACGCCTATAACGGTCGGGCGTTGACCTCTACCTCGCCGCAGCAGACACAGAGCGCAGACCACACCTGCCGGCGCCGTCACGAGCTAAACGCCTCAAGGTACAACACCAGCAACATCTCAACAAATGACAACCTCAACCCATAGCTACAGAAACGGTGATATTGCCTCATATACAAAAATTTTCTTATCATGTCTCAATTGTCGTCACAATCTCATTTCTTTTGCATACTGTCAGAAACAGGTGCTCATTAACATATGCAAATTCAAAATTCTGAAGTGACATCGTATAAAACAACATCCAAAGCGGGTTAGTCGGTCACTCCGCCTAGGTTTTCCCCAGGGTTTTCCTCAGGCCGGGCCGAATCGGAAGCGAACAGTTAATACCCCTTGGGATTGTATAAATATCAGACCAACTAGTAGATGTGTGCCAACGAGCACTGCATAAGTTGCAACAGCCAAATTAAGCAGCCACAACGACAGTACGACCTTGGGATGAAAACCGAATCTACAAAATGATTAAAATATTAAATGATGGTACATTTTTTGTAGATGACTACATTTGTAAACAATTGTATACGATGTTCGTGTATCCATAATTAAAACGGACGACTTGGGACGTCAGCTAGTATAATATACACTCCTGGAAATTGAAATAAGAACACCGTGAATTCATTGTCCCAGGAAGGGGAAACTTTATTGACACATTCCTGGGGTCACATACATCACATGATCACACTGACAGAACCACAGGCACATAGACACAGGCAACAGAGCATGCACAATGTCGGCACTAGTACAGTGTATATCCACCTTTCGCAGCAATGCAGGCTGCTATTCTCCCATGGAGACGATCGTAGAGATGCTGGATGTAGTCCTGTGGAACGGCTTGCCATGCCGTTTCCACCTGGCGCCTCAGTTGGACCAGCGTTCGTGCTTGACGTGCAGACCGCGTGAGACGACGCTTCATCCAGTCCCAAACATGCTCAATGGGGGACAGATCCGGAGATCTTGCTGGCCAGGGTAGTTGACTTACACCTTCTAGAGCACGTTGGGTGGCACAGGATACATGCGGACGTGCATTGTCCTGTTGGAACAGCAAGTTCCCTTGCCGGTCTAGGAATGGTAGAACGATGGGTTCGATGACGGTTTGGATGTACCGTGCACTATTCAGTGTCCCCTCGACGATCACCAGAGGTGTACGGCCAGTGTAGGAGATCGCTCCCCACACCATGATGCCGGGTGTTGGCCCTGTGTGCCTCGGTCGTATGCAGTCCTGATTGTGGCGCTCACCTGCACGGCGCCAAACACGCATTCGACCATCATTGGCACCAAAGCAGAAGCGACTCTCATCGCTGAAGACGACACGTCTCCATTCGTCCCTCCATTCACGCCTGTCGCGACACCACTGGAGGCGGGCTGCACGATGTTGGGGCATGAGCGGAAGACGGCCTAACGGTGTGCAGGACCGTAGCCCAGCTTCATGGAGACGGTTGCGAATGGTCCTCGCCGATACCCCAGGAGCAACAGTGTCCCTAATTTGCTGGGAAGTGGCGGTTTGGTCCCCTACGGCACTGCGTAGGATCCTACGGTCTTGGCGTACATCCGTGTCTCGCTGCGGTCCGGTCCCAGGTCGACGGGCACGTGCACCTTCCGCCGACCACTGGCGACAACAACGATGTACTGTGGTGACCTCACGCCCCACGTGCTGAGCAGTTTGGCGGTACGTCCACCCGGCCTCCCGCATGCCCACTATACGCCCTCGCTCAATGTCCGTCAACTGCACATACGGTTCACGTCCACGCTGTCGCGGCATGCTACCAATGTTAAAGACTGCAATGGAGCTCCGTATGCCACGCAAACTGGCTGACACTGACGGCGGCGGTGCACAAATGCTGCGCAGCTAGCGCCATTCGACGGCCAACACAGCAGTTCCTGTGTGTCCGCTGTGCCGTGCGTGTGATCATTGCTTGTACAGCCCTCTCGCAATGTCCGGAGCAAGTATGGTGGGTCTGACACACCGGTGTCAATGTGTTCTTTTTTCCATTTCCAGGAGTGTATGTTACAAAATGGCGAGATTCCTCCAGCTATATTACAGGGGTTGTTTTTATCGGCAACTACTTTAGATGTTGTTACACCATCAACTTCAGACCCATACTTGTAGACAGTAACCGTATGTGTCTAACACTAGCAGTCAGTGGGGAGATAGGCTCCTATGTGTGAGGACCTTGTGTACGTAAAGTAGGAAATGTTAATGACAAAAGAGAACTAATACGTACACTTGGTGCCATAAACATTTTGGGGCGGGGGCGGGGGTTGGGCATTGTACCGTCCACAGGAGAAGTACTACAAAAACTTGAAAGTGGTATTTCAAAGAAAACATAATATTGCATTATACGTGAACATTAACCGCTCAGGCGATGTGCAATTTTCTCTCACGTGTAATATTATTGGTATTGTATAAAATTCTGTGCGTCAGTTTTTTAAGATCCAGTCTGACAATAATGGATTACATAGATTGGAAAGGAACTACCTTTTGTCAACTTTTATCCGTTATCACACTTCCCCTATCTCGTCATCGATGCGAGTAGTCGGACATCTAGGCAAGTGCTGTTGAATGTAAGCTTTATTGTACTTGTAATCAGATAAGATATTAGTTTAATGCTATTATTCACTTTTAATTAGAATATCAGTAATTCAAGTTATTTTCAGCGCAACAATTGCAGCCGCTGTTGCAGCCACTGCTACCAGTACTTCTAAAATTAATTAATGAAATTTGTGGAACCGAATTATTCGAACGCTTCAATTATAATACACATTTTTTCCACAGTTGCCAGCTGCTGTAACGGAAGACATAGCTTTAATATCTTTAATTTGTGTTTAGCAGCCGAGATCCAGTGCCACGAATCAGACTACAATGCATACTAAAGAAAATGGTAAGAAACTATTCTCTCGCACTTGTGTGGGCAAATGCAAATAATAATAAGAGATGTCATGTTTCAGCAGAAATGTTCAGCCGAGGCAAGAACCTGAAAACGTTTATTTCATTTTTCAACTTATATGTGACGTGTTACAAGCTCAGTGTGTCTTATAATTATTAACGTGATTAATGATTTTGCTAAGGATTGACTTTCATTGAACAAACCGTCTTACAAAAAGCAAATCAAAGCATAAATGAAAATTAAACTAATAACAGATTTAACAATTAGTTTTGAGAAAAGCCCACCACGTAATAACGACATTGATATAAAAAGGAGAAAAATATTGTATCTTACTATAAATCGCGAGAGATACTGACAATTCTACTCCATTAAATGAGATTCCAAGCCGAAGATGTGTCTGGAGACACCGCAGAGAGCGGTGGAATACCAACATCACTGTCGCTCACCATTCGGAACCACAAGCGATGTGATGGTCTAGTGTTGCATGTCCTTTTATGGTATTACCCCTTTGGTTTTCTTTCTAGGGATCCTTACAACATAACAGGTTAAATTTCAGTTTCCATCTTTCGATGCTACCACTCGTCGAGCTTCGTGATTAGCATGTAGACCCTACACTTTGCATAACAAGAAGTTTTGTTAACGCGTGAGATGTAGCATCATCTGTTTCATTGCTCATTCTGGAACAAAAAGCCTCATCACAGAACTGCGAAAGGAAACTTTTATCCAACGGTGGTATTAGAACTAGTGGTAACACATTTGATTAGGACGACAGAGTGCCGACCGTGGTGGCCGAACGGTTCTAGGCGCTTCAGTTCGGAACCGCGCTGCTACTACTGTCGCAGGTTCGAATCCTGCTTCGGGCATGGTTGTGTGTGACGTCGTTAGGTTAGTTAGGTTTACGTAGTTCTAAGTTCTAGGGGGCTAATGACCTCACATGTTAAGTCCCATAGTGCTCATAACCATTTTTAGGTCGACAGAGGGTGGAGAATAACCATCAGAAAGTCATATTTTTTCTTCATCTGTTGTTTCAGTGGTAGGAAGACAGACGCTCGAGACAATTCTTTTGCTTACATCTGAGTAAATTGCTAGACGTCTTTTCGTATGGTTTCTCGACAAAGCTGTGACGAGCCGCACATAACTAAAATGTATTATTTCTGCACAGTACCTATAAAAAGGTGGGTAATCCCAGCTTTTGTTAGGTATTAAATATTCAGTCTTCACAACCTGATAATTTATTTATTTGTTGCGCTTTTATTTATTGCTTATTTAGCCAAATCAGATTAGCGCCTTAAGGCACTCTTTTACGTCTGACTAGAAACAATATACAAAAAAATCTTAACATTAGACAAAAATAATTTGCATACTTCATAAAAATAGTAACTGGCAATAATAATAATAATAATAATAACGTAACAAGAGCGGACAAATTAAGAAATAAATAGATTTGCTGCTTCATTACGATTTCAATAATAATAATGTACACAATTAGTAAACACTAATAACTGACTCTGATAATAATAGTAATAGTAATAATAATAATCATAATCATAATAACAGTGACACTACCAGAAAATCATGGTGGCATTAAGATGATGGAGAGTAGTTTAGCACTTTTGACGCAATGTTTCGTATTACAAGAAATGAAACATATAAAGAGAGAGGAGAAGGCTAAAATGAAAGTGAAATGGCAGTACTCGGTTCTCGTCACGTAGCCAAGGTAAATGTTCATAGACAGGAGTGATATGGTCGAAACAAAGTACATCACATAATGTACCTTACTCAAACATCCATTGCTTCGCTAATAAACTATTTCTGGGGTACGTCTACTCCTGTTCTGATATCCTCTGAACATTTGTGGAGCAATAAAATACTAATTTGAAAGTTCACTTCAAGTTAGTGCGAGTCCAATTCGACCAATGTATTCGTTTGCTGCTGTAGCGACTGCTCTAGAACAAAACCAGTCCAGCCAGTGCATTGGAATGAGGAAAACTGTCTAGAACAACTCACACGTCAGCAGTGTTATCATTGTTGTTACATACAAACCGGACCGTGATTTCCTTGCCAAGCGTAATTCATGTTCACACCTGAACGCTGAAGATAATTACTTTACGTTATCCTGTTTGGCAAATGTTCTAGCAATCTAGTACGATGTTGTTTCATTTTATCTGCAGACGTTCGCCATTAGGAGCGTGATTCTTCGCAGATCGTATTATGACAGTTGTTTTTATTCAGCATTTTTTAAAAATTAATTGTTAGTATTACTTTTTTTCTTATTGAAATATCTCTGCGTTTTTTTGTTTCATGAGACGACAGGATTCTCCTGTACAAAATAATAAAACCGATAATTATATCGTATTTAAAATTGTACGTCAGAGGACTGAGTTGGAACCTAGTATGAAGAAACCTCTCTGTCTGCTGCATTTCAGCTTGTAAGAATTTACGAGGCTACTACTTCAGGTGATACAAGGAAAGTGTCAAAATATTTTAGAAAAATATGAAATAATCTACTGACCACAATTAGACAGAAAACAAAGGACCTGCAAAAACAATTAAGGGAACAAGTATTAGTAGTTCTATTTAGGCTGAAATCTTCTGGTCTGTCTTTTATCTGGAACGGAGCACCTCGATTTTGGTACCCTAGGTATAACCCAATGTTGTTTTATTTCTCCACCTTTGGTCGTCAGCGGTGAGATTGATTTTAGTCTGACTGGTCACCGTCTCTTCCAAAAGAGTAAAACTAATCTAACTCCGTATTCTGAGAGTATTTAATTGTCCAAGAAAATTACTTGATTTCACACACCTAAGCGATTTCTTCTGTGCGTTTGTAGAAAGATTTGCTCAATTATATACTTTCAGACAAGCTTTTCGACAGCGTTGACAGAATACAAGCCAGGAATGACCATACTCCAACGCGAGAGAGGTATTTCAAACGCTATGGCATAATTTCATGCGACAGTGTTATGCAAGTCCTTGGCTAAGGGTCTCTAAGGTAGATGAACTATAAAATATTGACCTGGAAAAATCGTTAACGCAATTATGTGTAAATATTATTTCTGCCTCAGCCAGAAAGATAAGTTAAGATTTGTAGAAAAAAAATTGTTCAAATGGCTCTGAGCACTATGGGACTAAACTGCTGTGGTCATCAGTCCCATAGAACTTAGAACTACTTAAACCTAACTAACCTAACTACACCACATACATCCATGCCCGAGGCATGATTCGAACCTGCGACCGTAGCAGTCGCGCGGTTCCAGACTGTAGCGCCTAGAACCGCTCGGCCACAGTTGCCGGCGGAATGTACAGAAAAGGTTGTTGTACGTCAATAGTTGAGGCAGTAACAGAAACACGTTGTATCACAAATATTGTTACTGTTATTTGAAGTAAATGATAGCTACTATGTGAGTGAAAGGAACACCGTAAACATGTGGGTCTTCTCTTGCACGTGTCATGTGTCTTTCACCTTTGTCGCAAGGAGACGGTTACGTGATGCAGCACTGCTACCAAATCCCTAGCGCTGTATCGTTTGCCGTTTCGTTGCTTTTCTCCTGCGTCTCAGTGAAATCCGTGGCCGTCTCTGTTCCAATTCTCAGGTTGACCAGTACTGTAGTAAATTGATTCCCCACTCTCCAGACTACTTACGTTACAGTAACGGTGATACACTATTAGATGCATCTTCTGAAAGTACGTAAGTAGTCTCATCTCATGTACATCTTAACAGTGGGAAAATGAATAAATATAAATCGTAGGAAGTTCAATGTCAACTAACTTAATTAATATCTGGACGTATATATTTTGATCACACTTTTGTATGTACTGTATGGTTACTCACAATGTCACGGAATTATACAGTCTCTGTATTTCACATGAAGATGGTTTTTCTAATAAGTGCAAAGAAAAGGGCAGCACTCTTCGGTGAGGAAATGGTGTAAGAAAATTATTTTCTCTGGCCCTGATATCGACGGATCAAAACATTACCCATTGTGGTAGTTGACATGACGACGTTGCATGTAGTTTGTGTACTACCAAGATCGAAATAATTACATAAATCCAGAAAAGCGAGATCTCGAAAACTACGATTCGCCTACTAATTTCTCTGCATACATACAATGGTCTCTGTAGATAGAGGACAATTGCGATAATACACCTGCTATTTAGTGAACCCCCCCCCCCCCCTCCCATGAACCATAGACCTTGCCGTTGGTGGGGAGGCTTGCGTGCCTCAACAATACACATAGCCGTACCGTAGGTGCAACCACAACGGAGAAGTATCTGTTGAGAGGCCAGAAAACGTGTGGTTCCTGAAGAGGGGAAGCAGTCTTTTCAGTATTTGCAGGGGCAACAGTCTGGATGATTGACTGATCTGGCCTTGCAACACTAGCCAAAACTGCCTTGCTGTTTTGGCACTGTGAACGGCTGAAAGCAAGGGGAAACTACAGCCGTAATGTGTCACGTGGGCATGCACCTTTACTGTATGATTATATGATGATGGCGTCCTCTTGGGTAAAAATACCGGAGGTAAAATAGTCCCCCATTCGAATATTCGGGTGGGGACTACTCAAGAGGACATCGTTATCAGGAGAACGAAAACTGTCATTTTACGGATCGGAGCGTGCAATCTCAGATCCATTAATCGGGCATGTTGGTTAGATAATTTGAAAAGGGAAATGGATAGATTAAAGTTAGATATAGTGGGAATTAGTAAAGTTCAGTGGTAGGAGGAACAAGACTTTTGGTCAGGTGAATACAGAGTTATAAATACAAAATTAAATTGCAGGAGTAGGTTTAAAAATGAATAAAAAAATAGGAGTGCAGGTATACTACAAACAGCATAGCGAACGCATTATTGTGGCCACGATAGACACGAAGATCACGCCTACTACTGTAGTACAAGTTTATATGCCAACTAGCTCTGCAGATGATGATGATGAAGTTCATGAAATGTATGATGAGATAAAATATATTATTCAGGTAGAGAATTTAGATGAAAATTTAAATCGTGGGTGAGTGGAATTCGACAGTAGGAAAAGAAGAGAAGGAAACGTAGTAGGTGAATATGGATGGAAAGAGGAAGCAGCCTGGTAGAACTTTTGCACAGAGCATAACTTAATCATAGCTAACGCATGGTTAAGAATCATGAAAGAAGGTTGTATACATGGAAGAACCCTGGAGATGCTAAAAGTTTTCAGATAGATTATATAATGGTAAGACAGATTTAGGAACCAGATTTTAAATTGTAAGACATTACCACGGGCAGATGTGGACTCTGACCACAATCTATTGGTTATGAACTGTGGATTAAAACTGAAGAAACTGCAAAAAGGTGGGAATTTAAAGAGATGATACCTGGATAAACTGAAAGAACCAGAGGTTGTACAGAGTTTCAAGGAGAGCATAAGGGAACAATTGAAAGGAATGGGAGAAAGAAATACAGTAGAAGAAGAAAGGGTAGCTTAGAGGAATGAAATAGTGAAGGCAGCAGAAAATCATGTAGGTAAAAAAACGAGGGCTACTAGAAATCCTTGGGTAACAGAAAAGATACTGAACTTAATTGATGAAAGGAGAAAATACAAAAATGCAGCAAGTGAAGCAGGCAAAAATGAATACAAACGTCTCAGAAATGAGATTGACAGGAAGTGCAAAATGGCTAAGCAGGGATGGCTAGAGGAAAAATGTAAGGATGTAGAGGCTTATCTCATTAGGGTAAGATTGATATTGCAGGAAAATTAAAGAGACCTTTGGAGAAAAGAGAACCACTTGGACGAATATCAAGAGCTCTGATCCAAACCCAGTTCTAAGCAAACAAGGGAAAGCAGAAAGGTGGAAGCAGTGTATAGAGGAAATATACAAGGGCGATCTTTTAGCATTTGTGGATTTAGAGAAAGACTTTGACAATGTTGCCTGGAATACTCTCTTTCAAATTCTGAAGAAGTCAGGGGTAAAATTCCGGGAGTGAAAGGCTATTTACAAATGGTTGAAATGGCTCTGAGCACTATGGGACTTCACATCTGAGATCATCAGTCCCCTAGAACATAGAACTACTTAAACCTAACTAACCTAAGGACATCACACACATCCATGTCCGAGGCAGGATTCTAACCTGCGACCGTAGCAGTCGCGCATTTCCGGACTGAGCGCCTAGAACCGCTAGATCACCGCGGCCGGCGGCTATTTACAATTTGTGCAGAAAGCAGATGGCAATTATAAGAGTCGAAGTACATGAAAAGGAAGTAGTGGTTGGGAAGGGAGTGAGACAGGGTTGTAGCCTCTCCCCGATGTTATTCAATCTGTATATTGAGCAAGCAGTACAGGTAACGAAAGAAAAGTTCGGAGTACGTATTAAAATCCATGGAGGAGAAATAAAAGCTTTGAGGTTTGCCGATGACATTGTAATTCTGTCAGAGACGGCGAAGGACTTGGTAGAGCAGTTGAACGGAATGGACAGTGTCTTGAAAGGAGGGTATAAGATGAGTATCAAAAGAAGCAAAACAAGGATAATGGAATGTAGTCGAATTAAGTTTGGTGATGCTGCGGAAATTAGATTAGGAAATGAGACACTTAAAGTGGTAAGAGTTTTGCTATTTGGGGAGCAAAATAACTGATGATGGTCGAAGTAGAGAGGATATATAATGTACACTGGCAATGGCAAGGAAAGCGTTTCTGAAGAAGAGAAATTTGTTAACACTGGGTATTGATTAAAGTGTAAGGAAGTCGTTTCCGAAAGTATTTGTATGGAGTGTAGCTGTGTGTGGAAGAGAGAGGTGGACAATAAATAGTTTAGACAAGATGAGAATAGAAGCTTTCGAAATGTGTTGCTACAGAAGCATGTTGAAGATTAGAAGGGTAGATCACAATAAGGATGTATTGAAAAGGATTGGGGAGAAGAGGAGCTTGTGGCACAACTTGACTAGAAGGAAGGATTGGTTGGTAGGACGTGTTCTGAGGCATGAAGGGATCACCCATTTAGTACTGGAGGGCAGCGTGGAGGGTAAAAATCATAGATGGAGACCAAGAGATGAATACACTAAGCAGATTCAGAAGGATGTAGGCTGCAGTAGGTACTGGGAGGTGAAGAGGCTTGCACAGGATAGTGTAATATGGAGAGCTCCATCAAACCAGTCTCAGGACTGAAGACCACAACAACAACAAAATTTAGCGAACATATGTAACATTTCCAATATGAGAAATACAGACGCCCTTCAAATGGAAGACTGATGCACTATAAAAGAAATAATGGCCATTGTTGGGACATGTGAAGAAAATTGAAAATTATTTGTTAAATAGTCACAATCGGAAAGCGAGTAAAGCTTTTAAGTAGCAGAGTACCTATGCCGACTTTCGGACAACATGACAGGTCCTGAAACCTGGCAATGTCTTGCAGAGCCATTGACTCTGAACGCAAGATGTTGCGTGTCACGTCAACATTAATGTCCGTTTATATGACACTCATCATGACATCACGACTGCCCCTTCACATAGCTTCACAGTAATGGGAAATGGGAGATACCATAAACTAATGCCCTGTTTAAGTGTATCGAACCATCTGAATTTTGTGTAAACTAGGGTCCCGTTAAAAAGTATCTTCACGATATCAATTGAGTTTTAATTGGTACCCGTGATCAAGAGTATCCATACGATCTGAATTTAGCGTAAATTGCTGCCATGTTCAGAAGTATCCAAACGATCTTAATTTTCTTCTACGGTCAAACGTATTCGAGTATTCATCAGAGATACATAAACATACTGATAGTAATTGTGTAAGTCCATACCAGTGGTTTACCTTATAGGTCAGCCAACACTCCTCAAAGATCTCTGTACCATAATTGGTACAGAGATCATTGACGAAAGTTGCAGACTGGAGCTTCAAACTAAGTATTTCCAAATCCTAAATGACTATTACTTATCTACAATACATATTCACCCACACCCACCCACCCACCCACACACACACACACACACACACACACACACAGTATTTATGTAGTCATATTGACATTGTGAAACGTCACAGATTTACACTTCATTTAACTAATTGATCAATTTCTGCATATTTAATAATTAATTTTACGCCAAGAGCGTCCTTTCAATGTTTCTTCTAGTTAATTAACCTCTGGATTCAAGGATGCTTCCGTGTATATTTTTTCTTCTGTTAGTGCCACACTTCCTCTCTCATCCTTTGATCCTCTGATGTATGTGGATGGATAAACGTAATTATGACTTGAATATATAACAATCTGGGTTAGTCAAAGATGGTAGCAATAGGGTAGTTTAGCACCAACATAACAATGTGAGCAGATTCGGCAGAAAGTTCGTGATTCCAAAGAGTGGGGATGAGCAGGGCAGAATTTTGAGGTTGGTTCTCACTGAGGTCCTACCCTCACCACCGTTTTTTTTTGATCGGTTGGTGGCGGTCCCTGGAACGCGCCATGGTAGGACACTCTGAGACCGCCGATTGAACGAGACGAACGCAGGTCTGCGGCGCTCGTCATGGATGGCGAGGAAAGTTATTTATAATGTAGGTTTTTTGGGGTAACATTGATTATGAAACACGTTCGGGTGTGAATTATTACCGGGAAACGTTCAGCGATATTTTACTTGTAGAAATTTTTCAGATTAATATATTCCAACGAGCAGATTTGGGCGCGAGGTGCCTGAGGGCATGAACTAACAGTTTTAGTTCTTAGGTCAGTAGCGGATAGGTTCATTAATGTTTCATTTGTTGCATAGTTTAGTTCTGGATACAAGCAATATAAATTTTTCATGATTCAACGGTTTATTTTACTCTTTTCTTTGTTGTCGAACTTTACGGCGTGTTGCCTGCATTCATAACGGTAGTCACTGGATTTGCCTTTCGTTAACCATAGCATGAATAATGTGGTGTCATGAAGCCTGGGCTGGTTTGCTCACGTTGCATTGATCCGCATGGTACTTAATGTGTAGTAACCTAAATAATGTTTGAGAGAGTGAAAGGTGATATCTTTCCCTATTCCGCACGTTAAATAGGTGTGACAATAACTAAATGGTGTTAAGTGGCCACTATTCAGTAAACTCATTTTTACCCACCTTCATCGTTAGTAGATGTAACTAGCGACGAAGTGTTGTCTTTGTTACCGGTATCACGAGATGCAAGAGATAGTGAGTGCTTCATGAAGGTTTTGTGACTTAGAGTGGTCGTTTTCTTAAATATAATCGATTTTTTGTATGTTTTGTCACAGAGGGTAATAGTTTTCTTAAATGTTATCGAAATACATCAGAATGATAATTGAAATTCTCTCTTAGTGTTATTCAGTATCCTTCATCCATACCACTGAGATAATTACTATATTCTATGAATTTTCAATGCAGCCATATCCATTGTATGCATTATGCACTTTATGCGACTAACTGAATTCATAGTATCAAAAAGAGTAAGTCTTACAGTCCCTAATGTGCACGTATTGTTCCATGCCCATTCACCGATGTTGCGTTTTCCGTTGCTTCATTTTTAAATTAGAATACTATCTTTTCCAGCGGGTTTGATTACCCACATCTCAGTTTATCGGGCCTAATTGGAAGAATTAGACACATAGTGGTAGAAATGGGAACCATGGAGCACTGCGTCCGCGTATATTATAGGGAGATACTTCCTACATGAAAAATAATCAGCCTAACAAACAAGGGGTAGACTTTAAATTGTATGTCTCATTTATCTGTTAAAATTTATAGGAGAACATGACTTTGGAATCTGAGATTATGTGCTACACTCTTATACCCATGTTTAAATTGTTCTACAGCAGCACGAACGAATGTGGCTAAAAATAAAGTTCGTAGCAGGCAGTTGTTAATCCTGAAAGTGTTCAATGGTTCTGTGTACAGAGAGCAATCCGTCCAAGCCTGTACTGTGAGACACTAGATGACTAACATATTATGCTCATTAGGCATGCAGTGATGCATGGCACAAACAGTTAGTTCAAATTAGAGTTCTAGAACTGATGGCTATTGCAATAGTGCAATTAATGTGTAAATTACACTTAATGTCTAAAATACGACAGTAGTTGCAGTGTGTTTTATATTTCAAAAATATTTTTATATTTTGATGAATGAAACAGACCATTCTGTTTTGGTACAAGCATCTAATTGTCATTTACAGTCACAGATCTATAGTTGGACTTGGATATTTCGATACGCACCATAACCTCTTTTCGTGCTCGAACTTTTATTTATCTTTATTTCAAGGCTAAGATGGTAATTTCAAGATATGAATGTTTCT
Source organism: Schistocerca gregaria (assembly GCF_023897955.1). Classification (NCBI taxonomy): domain Eukaryota; kingdom Metazoa; phylum Arthropoda; class Insecta; order Orthoptera; family Acrididae; genus Schistocerca; species Schistocerca gregaria. Next base: position 363,134,220 of record NC_064924.1, read on the forward strand.
TATCAGTACGAAATGTAATCCATCATTGTCTTTGGCCATGTTGTTGTGCTTATACCTCTTATTTGCTGCATTAATAAAATGCTGATTAATTGATACGAAGCACCAACTATGTTGTCATCACACAACATGTTTTAATACATGTAAATGTACTAAATTAGCTGTGTATTAGTAGCTGTGTATTAGTTTTATTTAAGTGAATCAGGTTTTGATGATATAACGTATCATCTTGCAGCAACTAGACACAGCAAATATACCAATTCTCATACTATACAAAATATAATATTACAACATCTATAGGTACATTTTTACATATGATCATGTATAAACTACGCTGCAATGTGTCATATCAACCCATTTAAATACAGTATTACCAGTGCAGTATTAAAACTGAAATAGACCACAATGTAGATGGTGTCTCACTGTAACGTACTCCTAATAACTGCTAACAACCAAGCAGCCTAGGAAATACTTGCATTACTCAGTTATCCGTTACTCAATTAGAGAATTACATACATACAAAATGAAGGGTGTGCTTAGGGTTATTCAGTAAGTCGTAAAAATTATTGGGCTACATTAAGCTTAGGTGAAAGACTGAGTTCTTTCTGTGTCAGTCACATGAAATAGTTTGAATACTGAGGTGTGTAATGTCAGTTGTATATTGTGGTCTGACATACAAAGATACTCATATTTAAGTAAGACAGTCAAACTATAAGAACAAATAAGGAACTACCCACATAGGATAGAAATATTATTTATAAGACATGTAACACAAGGATATCACTGATGTTCCACTCATCATCCAGCTAAGACAAATATATGATGTTGACTAGGACTCATATATTTACAGTATAATGTAGCATTGAAACACTGTTAGTAAGAAGGCACTGTAGAGTAAATTATATGCATTGCTGAACTGTAGTTATTGAGCAGCAATTTGGAATGAGTGTATATTTATATCAACAGTCACTGCTTGCCTGATGAACAGCAAAAGAGATATTCGGAAAGTAAGTTGCGAACGGCTGCTACAACCTCCAGCTACTTACGAACGAAGTCGTTGCTCCGAATTAAAGATTTGACGTAGCGTTGTACCAGCTTTGCAATACCCTCGTAGTAGAAGACAGTCACCAGTGCTTGCCGCCAATTCTCTAGGCTCGTCTACGGCTCGTTGTCTGTGCCATAATGTTGTCTTCATAGCCACCGTTTCAAGTGAGAAGAGATGAAAGATACGGACTGTATTGAGGGTGATCAAACACTTCCCATTAAAAACCTGCAGCAGACTCTTCATTTCCTCTGATGAATGTGGCTGACAATTGTATTGAAGAAGGAAACGCGTGACAGTTTTGTTGGATGCACAGCAGCCAGAGAACGAAATTTCTCACCAGGACTTCGTACCTGGCGGGAAAGACTATATTTCTATGCGTCTTTACGTCCTCACTGTGCGTTCAGAACTGAAAAGAGCATACTAAAGACCCTGTCCAATATATCTATGGAAATATTCATCATATTGTCGCACTGGTTTCCATTTCCCGAACGAATAGCCCGAGTATCAGCCAATATGTATTTTACAGAGTCATAAGCTTGGACGGAGTCTCACAGACTCACTGAAAACTAAAATGGAGTGTCAACTGACTTTTTAGAGTGTTATTTTTATCAATATGTGTTTATATATGGAGACAGCATTTTGACACTTAATTTCAGATTCCACCCCCATTTTTAGGTACCAGTATTAACTGATACTGTTTCCATGCGAAGAACACTTTGTCATTTGACATCGACTTTGACAGTGTGACACAACACATAAACATTGTGTGTGTGGGGGGGGGGGGGGGGGGGAAGTCAGGAAAGTAGGAGACGAGGTACTGGCAGAACTGAAGCTGTGAAGGCGCGTCATAAGTTGTGCCTGGGTAGCTCAGATGGTAGAGCACTTGACCGTGAAAGGCAAAGTTCCAGAGTTAGTCTCAGTCCGGCACACAGTTTTAATCTGTCAGGAAGTTTCATGCCTGCTGTTAAATTAAAAGATGAAGATAGCCTCGTATTGGAGAAAAGAGTTCGTACTTTAAACGTACTCCTACGTGGCGGCTTAACAGTACTTTCCAGTACATAATTTTCAACAATTTCCCTATTTCTCACGATTTCTACGTAGAGAGTGGATCAGAGTAAAACAGAGTTACATACTGCCAACTACGAAATTCTACATGGCCACGACACGTCTTCGATTGAGCTTGTCTGAGTGATTCTGGATTGTGAAAGGTTTAAAATATGCATACAAGAGACATCCTGGATGTTCATACAGTCCATGAAATCATATTCAGATAAAATTCCGTCCATAAGTTATTGAAATTTCACTATCACAGAGTATAGTGGAACAACAAGCCTGTATGTACTACTGTATGTACTACAACGAGTTTCAGCACCTACTTTTTTGGAGAAGGACACTGAAAAGGTAATAAATCTCAAGGAAGTGGATGATGTGTTTGTGACGATATTTCAACTTTGGACTGGGAATTATATGAAGATATGTCTTTGACAGACTTAGTCATCGCACGCGAAATCTAATAACAGTAGCTAAACTCAGCGCCAAGAACTAACCTTCACGATTAAAGAATATTCTACATTCATCACTCTGACATCAGATGGAGAGATGGTTACCCGGATATCGCGCTATACTTATACAAGACATGATGTTGAAAAAATTTCTTTGTTTGCAGTTCAAGCTTTGATGTTTGCGAGGTATGGCACCATTAAATCTTGGGGTAACAACCGCTGATGTTAAGTAATATGTCACCCTTTTGTAGTAAAACACAAACGACACGAATTCTCTTCGAATGACTGAGCTGGTACTGTCAGCGGCTTTGTAGTAGGAGCTTAACGTACAGTATTTTCCATTATATTGATCCGGATTCATTTACAAAAATTTCATTGAAGATGTTCTATCTAGATCAGAATTCGTCGACTGAATGTAGTCTCAGTTTAAAGGTATTCCGTATGTGTGATGCTTACGTTACATTAACGATGCGGTACTTAAGAGACGACACCAATAAACGTTTTCTTCGATAATTAATGTCTAGTTTAAGAGATTACATTCAATACTGGTGCCTATATGGAAATTTGAATGCCGCTGAAGCTGCACCAGAATAATAGTTCGAATGACTCGTGCCAAGAATATGTGGTATGTTATTAAGTAATGTACGTTACGGAAAATCAGATACTCTATTTGTCTCTCTGGTTCCCGCGTACATAGTTACCTCTTACCATTGGATTTCCCTGAGGCTGACAAGAGAAATGGGCGATTACCTTGTGACGTCTTCATGTGAGCCTCTACATGGTTCTATGGACGTGTAGAGGCAGTTTAGGCAACCTTTGTATCATGTACACTGCCACTGCACTGGACCACAGAGACGTATGTTGCCCGCGAATTAGCAGGTCACGTTAGGTTGGCAAATAGCGCCTGTGCAGACCAGCTGAGCCTTTCCGGCCACCGCGTGTGGACACCGGACGAGGAGATGATTAGGCACTCTCTTCCCTAGGACGCCGGTGAGTACGGAAGCTCTGAGTAGCATCTCTGTTTTGTGAGCTGAAACGTGTGAGCTTTTTTTGAGATCCCGGTAGTCACTCAGATGATTGGCATTGATAATCGTGCTGCACCATCTATTTCAATCAGGAACCGGTGTTAATTTCAGTAGTATTCAGTTTATTCAATGAGATATTTTGTGCAACTGTAACTTGGCGTGGACGAGCGGTGTCACCACGTGACTTAGTTAGTTTAGCGTAATTATGTACGAATGTGTCGTGTGCTTTGTTGAATGCTTGTGTTAAATTTTATTACTTTGGACATCTTTGTATGAAATTTAGTTGTCTTCTTCCCACCCCAAAACAGACATCTGATGTATGTGATCGAAATAACGGGTGTGGGGGTCGAGACATCAGGTTACAACCGTCCGGAAAGTGGGATCTCAAACGCTCAACGATCAGCAGACGATCCGCCTTTTTCCCATCTCGCAGTCTTATGGGGTGTATAACCAAAAAACGTAGGGTTCTTCGCAGGCAAGTCAGATAAAGCATCTTCTAAACGCCTTGGAAGATGAAAGGTTCGCTGCGTCCTGTTCAGACCAATCTTACCGTGAAAGTTCCTTGGAACTGTGACATCTTCCGTTTACAGACGTTGTGTGTACGTGTGACGCGTATCGCTGTGTTGTCTGCTGGTTCAAAAATGGCTCTGAGCGCCGTGGGACTTAACTTCTGAGGTCATCAGTCCCCTAGAACTTCGAACTACTTAAACCTAACTAACCTAAGGACATCACACATATCCATGCCCGAGGCAGGATTCGAACCTGCGACCGTAGCGGCCGCGCGGTTCCAGACTGTAGCGCCGGGGAACCGCTCGGCCACTCCGGCCAGCCCTGTCTGCCGGTCTATGAAGTGTTTTTATGATAATATTATGTGACTGCCTTTTTACGTGAAGGACTGTGATTATACTATCGTGTTATTGTTATAGATTCCCTTAATATAAAACGGCCTTCATTCGAGGTAAGCGCTTTACGGAGACGCCACAAAGCAAGTTCTGCCATTACCCGTCAAACAAGTGGTTATTACATAAGAGGTCATTAATCCACGACCTATGAAGTGTAAAATGTCAGCAGAAAAATATGTACAAAGTGAATTCCAGTAGCTACACCTACAACATAGTCTATAACTAAATTGTTGCTGAAGTTTGAAGAGTAACAACGGTATGTCAGCGAAATTTAACATTCCTACCGATTGGAATAAGGTTTTACCATTCCTGTAGAATGACATTTAGTTTCTGGCTTAAAAATGAACATACGTTAATATGTGGAGAGCAGTGGGATGATCTTGTTACATTTTTTTAAAATCTTAGATTGGCCAAGATTCATAATTATGTGAATGTTCTACAGAGAAATTCCGTATCTGGATATATGGAAAGTAAGTTCGCGTTTCACACATCGAGGAACATGTTACGAAGCTCCACTGACTGACTTCCGCAACCCTACCAGTGTGCTGATGTGGTATTTAATGAAGGAAAGTTTGCCAGAGAGTACTTCAGTCTCCCAGCAAATTACAAAGAGGAATGAGTAACCCGCTTGTAATTTACAGAATGCTTGTGAAAGTAACTACATGGATCCAGACACACATTTTGAGCTTTTGTTCACTTGAGCAATACTACAAAGCCAGAACTTTTTTTCATCTCCTACTACACTGTCTCGTCTTTTCGTCAAGGAGTAGCATTGCACCAAAAATCCTCTATCACTTGGAGCCTACAGTCCATTTACAAACTGCCCAACAGTATTCGCTTTCTATGGCTTCTAGGAACACAAAAGCCTTCATTTGTTTTCTTAAGGAAATTGTAGCATGCCGTCTCTTCTTGTTTTTGTTTTCCACATATACTTGTATATAACCTCGCTGAATCTGTAGATAAAACTTTGATTCTGTTTTCCTCTGATTTTCTAACACTCTGCGATTCATCATACAGTAGTGTTCTCCAGACGTACATTTTCATATTTTACTTACTCAAATGAAAGTTCATGTTTCACACTAGTATTCTGTTTCTCCGTTGGCAGTGCTACTTTGCCTCTTACTCCATTCTTGCTTTGTCCGTCATGCACTGTTTAATTTTCCAGAGAACATTTTACATACCGTCTAGAGCCCGCAAACCAATGGTATAGTGCGTGGAGGGAAATACTTATTGCACCCGAGTCACTTCCTCCTGTTCCTGTTCCGGTCACGAACGGTTCGCCGGAAGAACAACAGCTGGTAGACCTATCTGATTTTGTAATCGTGTTCTTCTCGCGAGATGTACGTAGAAGGAAGCAATATATTGGTTCTCTCTTCGAAGATCCTACGCCTTCTAATCCTTAACAGTGAACGACACCATGATTTAAAACGCCTGTCTTTCAGCGTCTGTCACTGGAGTTGGCTAAGCATTTCAGTTATACTTTTACGCTTACTAAATGAATCTATAATGCTACGTAATGCTCTTTACTGATCAGTCTTTGTTAGGTACATTCCGAATCCTTATTTTCTTTATATTATTGTTCATTCCATGGAACAGTTTATAACGTTAGTTTTTTTAATCAGAACACGACACTATGTGACAAAATGTTCTTTTTCTGCAGATACGACTTTGAAAATCAAAACCGCAAAAAAATATCCAGATAAACGATCTCTGAGTTCTAGTGTATATTAATAAGACTCGCTAGAGTGGCTTCAAATCTGCTATGTTATAGTTCGTTTTTTTTATAAAAGCTAATGTTTTAAGCTTCACTTTCCTTTTCACTACTCAATTATCTCTCTCTGTCGGATCGTAGCAGAAGCGACGTGTAATTCCTTTGTACTGCTTGCTTACGGTACGATAAGATAATTATTAATAATTTAACTGTGCTTCATTTCCTAAGATCAGATAATAGGTATACCTTATGTGATACAATGTTTTCTAGACTACATGTATTATTCATGATTTTTATAGGTCACCTTTGAAAAGTTGGAGCACAATTTTTCAACGTTCAAACGTTTCGACTTACTTTTTGGTATTTCGTCGATCATACTGTTAATACTCAAAGAGTCTACCTTCTTCACTGTCGCATTCCTGTCAGTTAAGATATTATTATAGCAAGAATTATATTAAACGTTCACGGTCGAGTGTCACTGAATAATACTGGCTGCAAATGACCCAGGCACATTGGGTTGAGACGAAATCATAATTTCTTAATGATGTTTCTTATTTTCTTCGGGTCACGAAATGTTGCTTTCAGAAGATATTAATGCCGATAATAGATATAGAATGTATCGATATTTTAATATGTATTCTTGACATGACAGGAATATTAGCGCGAGGCATTCTTGAATCATTCTCATTTTTAATGTCGTTCACCTGGAGCACTCTTCCACTGTAGAATTTTTCCTATCGAGACGGCACATTTCAGGTTACTGTAAATTTTCATCACTTTCGCAGAGGATAACAATATCATAAGGAAATTATTCTGTGATATTATTTCATTCCAGATGTTAAACGCATTTATCGATATTTGTCTGTTATCTTTTAATGGATCTTCGACAAAAGAGATGAAGCAAAAGAGATGAAGCGCAGGGAAAAAGGACTGCTGTCTACAGCAGGCTCTTTCAAATCGGAGTAATATGTTGTCTTACTTCTCTCTTTTCATTCTTATAATTTTTTAATGTTATGTTTATTTTCCTCTATAGTAAAATCGAGAAATTCCAAGAAAGCTTATTGTCTTTTATTTGTATATCTTGCTTCTCTGTTAGGCCGTTCACACTAAACGACCCAGGGAAACTTTTCCACACCGTTGGAGACTGTTACAGTCACAGAACCTAAATGAACTTGTACGTGGAGCCCGATTTTCTAAAATATTTCATGAAAAGTGACATGGTACTTCCTCGGATTCGTCTGCCACTATTCGCTGATCAGTTTCAGGTAAACGCAACAGCGCATCCGTTCTACAGTTGTCTGTGCCTTTTATGTAATATATACCATAAATGAACTGCTGTAAATGAAAAGACTGTTTTGTCAGTCTTCCCTGCTGTTAATGACAGCCACGTGGGATTAATCAAGTGGTCTAAGGCACTGCAGTCATGGACTGTGTGGCTGATCCCAACGGAGGTTCCAGTTCTCTCCCGGGCACGGGTGTGTGTGTTTGTCCTTGGGATAATTAGGTTAAGTTGTGTGTAAGCTTACGGACTGGTGACCCTAGTCTTTAAGTCCCATAAGATTTCACACACATTTGAACATTTTTAGTTAACGACAATCTTTGAGATACGTGAGCTATTTATGGTCCGTGTGAGTTATCACTTTTGTGTTGCACAAGTAACCTTTAAATTTCTAAAACCCCACAAGACTGCGAAACACTCTTTCTCAGAAATCGTAATTTCAGGAATCCGTCCTCATGTGAAACGGTAAACCAAGGTAAGGATGGTACAGTACGTTACTCTGAAACAGCTACCTTGTCAGTCCCTCAAATGCGGCTTTTCACTCGTGAGGCCACTCAAACGGGGTATTTTTGCTCAACAATTTGTTTAAGTTTGGATCATTGAACGCTTCCCCTGCACGAACGTGCGATATAATCCAATTAATGATAGAAAACTTTCTAATTTGTGTATAGTCTTCGGAGATGGACTACTCGTTATTGCCTCCAACTTCTGCAGTAATTATGTGACCAAGAAAATGTTTGCTTCACCAACTCACGCTTTCTCACTTTCAGTGTCATTTAGCCTAAATGGACCGCCCTGAAAACTTCGTCTAAAGCATCGCAATGTTCTTGACAGATCGCATTCGCCGATAGCATGTCGTCCCCGTACACTGTAAGTCCAGAACATACGGTGGCACCTATCTCTTCGTCGAGCGCCCTGATAAAGACACACTGGTCTCACCTTCCTTTGTACAAAAAGCAGTATATTTCCTAGACTCTTTCTCAACAGCGATCTGCCAGTAGCCAGTGTTTGAGATCGAGGCTAGTCACAAATTGTGCACTATATAATCTTTGCAGTATCTCTTCCATACTCTCTCGTCTATCAGTTTCACAACAACTTTGTTCAGCATCTATCATGCTTCTGACACTACCCTCTCCTTTCTCCGACTATGAACATGTGATTGTTATAGGGACTGGTACTCCTCTCTGTAACATTCCATTGCACCAGTCGATCTATTTCTTGTTGTACGGCCCCTTTTTTTGACAGCGGAACTGTGTACAGTCGTGCAAAGAACCGTTCTTGGGGCATTACCTGTAATTGGCTCTGATATCCAGTAACAGGCCCCGATTTTATCGAAAACACCTTTTTATTTTGAAAGGTAATACTGTTTGGGCTACATAAGAATGATTGAGAATGTATGCAAAATATAGTTTACTAACAACATCTATTTTCCCTAAACAAAGAGATACATCAATTACGTTAAACAAGTTCTTATTGTATACCATAACCAAATAATACTTGGTTTAAAACTACAGTGGACAAGGATCCTAGGAGGCAGAAGTGAGTCGTGTACTCTGGCTCTAGAAATGTGGATAACGCAATCTGAACTGATATGACGCTGAGCGGGGTTTGATTGATAATCTACAGCAGTTTCTCAATACGGAGCTAAGAACAAATGGTGATTGAGATCTGTATGCACTGACAAGGCCGGAGCAGCAGTATGTTACCCTGTTTGCTTTGTGCAGCGATGTAACTTGCACCTGCCGATGTGTGTGCGGCGGAGGCGAGACGTGAGGTGATACCTGTGAATCGATCGCAGCCGCGAAAGAAATGCAAAAATCTCACGGTCTAGCGCTCAGTCAAACGGATCGCAATATACTCTCTACCAGAGCCCTGAAATCACCTTGATTTCAGTGTATGACACACATGTTCACTGGTCGTACCAGTGAACATACGACAGAGCGCACAAGGATACCAAACGTCATGACTGGTAAACCAAAAACGAATAAGTGTGTCCCCGGCAAACGAGTAGTCCGAGACGATTGAAGTCTCACTGTCAGTACAGTATGAACTTAACCACATGCTTCCCAGTCCAAAATACTCCCAAGTGAAGTCAGTCACAGGACAGGTCCGTGGAACCAACCAAACATACCAGAGCATCGACCAGAAGTCCTCTTACCAGACCAAAGTCCAGGACCCGCGAGCCCCACACCTCTTCAGAACAAAATTCATTATCCGCAAAGTGCACGAATGACACCGCCTTGACTCCGTCTTCAGCCAATCACAGCGCTCTATAAGCGTTAAGCCTCCCCTCCCACACGACAGTACGAACTCCTGAACATAACGTGTTCCCCAAGATTAATGCATATTCATTTGAACTAAGAATGCAGATTCAACCAACGTAGGAATTAGGATTCCGTTTATAGAATAGGATATCATTCTGTATCATGTACTGCAGTTTGAATTTGCGTAACGGATTTGATAAAAACAATAATTCTAGTTTCTGGCAACGGTTGTCTCTGTTCGGTAAATCAGACATGTCCTGCACGTGTCTAAGTAATACAGTCGATAATTACAATCGTGCGTTAACAGTAGTCAATAATCTGTAGTCTGTTCTATTAGTTTCATGTAATCTGACAATTCTTGTACTTCTGACAGTTAAGGTACGTTACAATGAGATATCTCATTTTAACCCAGTAATAACATTGTTATTCACAATTAACTTAGACGCACTAAAATGGCGATCTCACAGTTATAGAAAATATGAAGTGGGTAGCAAGAAAGACTCCAAAAGAACAACGTAATAATTCCATCAACAAGTACATATTTCTCAGCATGCTACATAATTACATGACAAAATGTAATACATTATATCAAGTAGCCTAACGTTTAAGAGGCTAATTACAAAAAATGAGTACGCAAAGAAGTTGGATGCGCAAGTACTAAAGAATGGAGAGATACACTAGATGGACTATGAGGCGGTTCTTACTGCAGTAAGGTCAAACTCAGCAGACAGTACAGCTGAAGAGGCATGGACATCTTTAAAAGGTGCAGTCACAGAAGTTGGAAAGGAAAACATAAGTACAAAGAAGGTAACTGCGAAGAAACAATGGGTAACACAGGAAATACCTCAGTTAATCGATGAAAGAAGGGAGTACGAAAATGATCGGGAAAATTCAAGAATATGGATATACAAGTAAGTTAGAAATGAAATAAATAGGACGCACAGAAAAGTTAAGGCCAAATGCCTTCGTCAAAAACTGTAACAAAACTGAAAAAGCTATAGTAGTCGGAAGGACTGACTCAGCGTACAGATAAGTAGAAGCGACCTTCTGTGATACTAAAAGCAAGGTCGGTAACATTGAAAGTGCAATGAGAAATCCACTGTTCAACGCAGAGGAGAGAGCTGATAGGTGGAAAGAGTACATTGATGGACTCTATAAGATGGAGGACTAGTCTCGTGACGTAATAGAAAATGTAACAGGAGTCGATATAGAAAAAATATAGAAGACTCAGTATTATAATTAGAATTTAAAAGAGTTTTGGAAGTAATAAAATCAGATAAGGCAAAAGAGATAGATAACATTCCATCAGAATTTCTAAAACTTTATGGAAAGTGACAACAAACTGACACTTCACGTTGGTGTTTAGAATGTATGAGCCTGGCGCTATACCATTAGACTTTCTGAAAAACATACTCCACAAAATTCCAAAGACATCAAAACCCGGCAAGTACGATGACTGTCGCAGAATCCGCTTAACAGCTATTGCATCCATGTTGCTAACAAGATTAATATAGAGAAGAGTGAAGTAAATGGAAGCTCTGTTCCAGAACGTTCAGATTGACTTTAGGAAAAATAGGGGCATCAGAGAGGCTGTTCTCACGCTGCAGTTGATAACGGAAACAAGATTGAAGAATAATCAAGACACGTTCAGAGATTGTGTCCACCTGCCAAAAGCGTTGGACAATGTCAAATAGTGCACATGTTCGAACGTTTGAGGGAAATAGGGGTCAGGTATAGAGGAGCACGAGTAATAGGCAATATGTCCGAGAATGAAGAGGGAGTATTAAGAGTGGAACACCAAGAACGACGTGATCCGATTAAAGTGTGTGTAAGATAGGGACGTAGTCTCTCCCGCCCCCCCCCCCCTATTCTGAAATCTATACAATGAAGAAGAAATAACAGAAATAAAAAAAGATTAAAGAGTGGAATCAAAATACAATAAGATATGAATTACAAGATTCGCTTATGACATTGCTATCCTCAGATAAAGTGATGAATAACTGCAGGAATGAACTGTACAATGAGTGCAAAATATGGATTGAGAGTAATTCGAAGAAAGCCGAAAGTAATGAGAAGTGGCGGAAATCAGAACAGCGAGAAATTTTACAGTAGAGCTGAGAATCATGAAGCAGACAAAGTAAAGGAATTACACTACCCAGGCAGTAAAGTATCTTATTATCGACACAGCAAGGAGGACATATAAAGCAGACTACTACTGGCAAAAACGGCATTCCTGGCCAAGAGTAGTCCGCTAGTATCACACATAGGACTTAATTAAAAGGAAGAAGTTTCTGAGAATGTGCGTTTAGAGCACAGCATTGTATGGTAGTCAGTCATAGACTGCGGAGAAACCGAAAAAGGAATCAAAGCCTTTGGACTGTGGTGCTACACAAGAATGTTGAAAATTAGGTGCACTGGTAATGTAAGGAGTGTTTGGGCTCTCCGCAGGATCGGCGGGGAAAGAATATATGGAAAACAATGACAAGACGAAGGGACAGAACGGTAGGACATATGCTGTAACGTCAGTGAATAAATTTCGTTGTTCTTCAGAGAGATGTAGAGAGTAAAAACTGTAAAGGAAGCCAGTGATGGGAATGCATACATCACATAACTGAGGTCGTAGGTTGCAAGTGCTACTTCGAGATGAAGATGTTGGCACAAGAGAGGAATTCGTGGTGGGTCACATCAAACTAATCAGAAGAGTGTAAGAAAAAGTAAACACGTTCGACCATCGGAAACCTATAAGAGGCCTATGTATGCTGACTAGTATACTAGTGATACTACTTATTTATTTACTTAAGCACTTATTTGATCTTTAAAGTAAGTTTCCGTAGTTTAGTTCAGACATTTAAAATGTCCGTCCCGATACCAAGTATTCACAAATTTCGTAAAATTACAGAAAATTACAAATTAACGATACTGTAAGTATGGAATAGTGCTAGGGAAAGGGAAAATAAAAGCCTTCCACCACTAGCAAAGTGAGACTTAAAGCAAGAACCACGAGGAAGCGTCTAATGACATTACACACAAATACTTAGCTCACTCTACGTATACGAGTGTATGGATAGACTGATAAAATGACAGAGAAGTGTTTTTTTGGCATGACAGGGCATTTTCTTGAATGCATTAACATAATGTCCTCTGAAATGAAACAGCTGATGTCAGTCATAGTGTACATTTGTAGCAAAGAACATGGATGAGCTTTGTGAATTATTGGAACACCAAGGAATGCAGCACCGTTGATAATGTTCAGTTAGTGGGGTAGAACTGTTGCAGTTAAAAGTAACTTACAATAAACTCATTCCATGAATTTATACGTGCAGACTTTAAACTTGGCTACAACTACTGAGGCGCCTCAAGCTTTAGTTGCGATAATTATCCAATGATTCAGAAAAGTTGCCAAGTACGATGAACGAGTGTCAGAATGTCAGAGAAAGCAGATAAAGGTAAAGCTGAGATTCATACTCAGGAATGTGAGGAAAGAAATTACGAGAATCTAACTTTGCAGAGTTCTAATATCCACGCTATAAAGAAAACTTGGAGGTTGTTCCAAAAATCGAGCCAGGCGAATATCAATAAGTAGCCGTTGTACAATACATGATAAGATCAAAAAATAATGTAAGACTTGTAGCTCACATTTTTATGTAAATTATTGACAGAGATTGCAATTACCTAACCACAGCTCCTTCAGTCAACTTTGTTATTGTGATACCTTCTGCAGTCGACATAGCTCCTAAGCGTAACTGTTAATTTTAACGTGAGTGACGAAATAGTGCTAGTACTTCTCTGTCGAAACCTGATGAAAATATAGTCAGCGGAACACAAACCACCGACCTAGCGGCGTTTGGTGTCGGCAGACTCATTTACTCGGTGTCTGAGAGAGCCTTAGTTCCACCCTTAGACGGTCAACGTTGTGGTTGGACTCTGCCAGGCAGACCTGTCGAGACGACGGTTGAATGGTGGCATCTTAGTGGTGGAATCAAAATTATAATGGAGGCAGATTCGATGTTTCGGTGTACCAGTGCACGTTTGATTTTGTGTGGCCACCGAAAATGTCACGTTCACCACAAGTTGCAGAGTCAGTGGTTTCTGCAGCTCACTAGTCATCGCAATGAATGGTGGACTGTGGCTACCGTATAATGGAGCGTCGGCGTATTAAAAACTACTGCAGGCCGGTGTGGCCGTACGGTTCTAGGCGCTTCAGTCTGGAACCGCGCGACCGCTACGGTCGCAGGTTTGAATCCTGTCTCGGGCATGGATGTGTGTGATTTCCTTAGGTTAGTTAGGTTTAAGTAGTTCTAAGTTCCAGGGGAGTGATGACCACAGATGTTAAGTCCTATAGTGCTCAGAACAATGTGAACAAAACCAATACACAATGATGGTAGACGTTTGCAACACCGAAAATACGGATAGAATACCTGTTGCACCATAAAAATTTTCGACACTTAATGTCCGTTGATGTCTTGTACTGTACTGCTCATTCTGAATCTGCAAGCATTATTACACTAACTATATTTAATACATAGTGGATGTAACAGTGTATTTATTTGTGAATGTATGTAATGGATTACAATTATAATACAAATATTGTAAATTGCTAGGTAATATACAAGGGAGCTTAATGTTAATCTCTCGATTGGTACGACGAAATGGCAGTAGCAATTCCGTTGTTTATCTTTGGTTATGGAGAGTCTCTGTCGAGCTGCGAGCGGAGAGGAAGCAGCGCAGCTTCAGTCATGAAAGAGTGGGAATGTGTTGGTTGGGTGCTTCAGCAGACGCGGTGTGTAGCTCTGATCGCGCCAGTGTGACCGCACTTAATTCGTTAACAGCCAGTACTGACAACACAGTAGGAGTGAACAGGCGGGGATGCTGCAGTTTCAATTACTACCTGTCCCATAACTATGCGTGGTTGTGGACGCGACTTGTGGTACTCAACCAGCAGTAGCAACAGTACTAGCTCAGCATTGTCGTCTGCTACATTATTCGTCGCCCACATAGCGACATCGTAAGACTGTTAAGTGACAAAATATAACTAATATTGTAGAGGCATTACCCAAGAACATTTCTTTCACGAAATTTAATAACTTTCGCCAACAACAACCTGCAATAATTAAAACTTGTAGGGCGCCAGTGTTGTAATTGTCCTTAGACATTATTGGCAAGCAGGGTCCCGTCCAATTCCATGCAATCACCGAGTGTCATAAAAATATGAAAATTGATTTACTACTTACTGTTAGCTGGAGAAGCTAATAACGTAACATACAGCACAGATTAAGAAGGCGCAGTTCCATCTACTCTATATTTAGCGAACGACTTCTGGTTGCTTGGTACATAACTTACTGTTATGTTAAAACTTGCTAATTTGTTTAAGCCTGGAATGCTACCAAAGAATTTTTGACGATCACTGGTAACCATTCGTCGATTCCACAAACACCACCACTTTTCATGTGTATAATCAACACTAAGAGCAATTTATGTACATTTGAGTCTCTGAATGTATGTAATACTCGTTTACAATCAATAACATACCAAAATTTCAAAATAAGTAGGGTTCAAACGAGGACTAGTAATGGGATATAGGTAAAGAACTATTTCAGAAGTAGGTTCTGTTCGCTGAGTATTAATGTAAGAGCAAACAATTAAATTCCGTCTTTCTTTTGGGCAACAATCACTTGAAAATCTGTAAGAAAAGAACAATATAAGAACAATATAACTATGTAACAATAAACATTACAATATACTGCACTGTAACAATCAGACTAATACTGTAAGATTAAAAGTACCACATTACTACACTCCTGGAAATGGAAAAAAGAACACATTGACACCGGTGTGTCAGACCCACCATACTTGCTCCGGACACTGCGAGAGGTCTGTACAAGCAATGATCACACGCACGGCACAGCGGACACACCAGGAACCGCGGTGTTGGCCGTCGAATGGCGCTAGCTGCGCAGCATTTGTGCACCGCCGCCGTCAGTGTCAGCCAGTTTGCCGTGGCATACGGAGCTCCATCGCAGTCTTTAACACTGGTAGCATGCCGCGACAGCGTGGACGTGAACCGTATGTGCAGTTGACGGACTTTGAGCGAGGGCGTATGGTGGGCATGCGGGAGGCCCGGTGGACGTACCGCCGAATTGCTCAACACGTGGGGCGTGAGGTCTCCACAGTACATCGATGTTCTCGCTAGTGGTCGGCGGAAGGTGCACGTGCCCGTCGACCTGGGACCGGACCGCAGCGACGCATGGATGCATGCCAAGACCGTTGGATCCTACGCAGTGCCGTAGGGGACCGCACCACCACTTCCCAGCAACTTAGGGACACTGTTGCTCCTGGGGTATCGGCGAGGACCATTCGCAACCGTCTCCATGAAGCTGGGCTACGGTCCCGCACACCGTTAGGCCGTCTTCCGCTCACGCCCCAACATCATGCAGTCCGCCTCCAGTGGTGTCGCGACAGGCGTGAATGGAGAGACGAATGGAGACGTGTCGTCTTCAGCGATGAGAGTCGCTTCTGTCTTGGTACCAATGATGGTCGTATGCGTGTTTGGCGCCGTGCAGGTGAGCGCCACAATCAGGACTGCATACGACCGAGGCACACAGGGCCAACACCCGGCATCATGGTGTGGGGAGCGATCTCCTACACTGGCCGTACACCTCTGGTGATCGTCGAGGAGACACTGAATAGTGCACGGTACATCCAAACCGTCATCGAACCCATCGTTCTACCATTCCTAGACCGGCAAGGGAACTTGCTGTTCCAACAGGACAATGCCCGTCCGCATGTATCCCCTGTCACCCAACGTGCTCTAGAAGGTGTAAGTCAACTACCCTGGCCAGCAAGATCTCCAGATCTGTCCCCCATTGAGCATGTTTGGGACTGGATGAAGCGTCGTCTCACGCGGTCTGCACGTCCAGCACGAACGCTGGTCCAACTGAGGCGCCAGGTGGAAATGGCATGGCAAGCCGTTCCACAGGACTACATCCAGCATCTCTACGATCGTCTCCGTGGGAGAATAGCAGCCTGCATTGCTGCGAAAGGTGGATATACACTGTACTAGTGCCGACATTGTGCATGCTCTGTTGCCTGTATCTATGTGCCTGTGGTTCTGTCAGTGTGATCTGACCCCAGGAATGTGTGAATAAAGTTTCCCCTTCCTGGGACAATGAATTCACGGTGTTCTTATTTCAATTTCCAGGAGTGTATATAGAGACTCAGAAACATAAAGAAACACCTATTCTTCAGGGGCTCCTCACCATGCATAATTGTGGATTGAAGACTACTAAATAAATGCATTTGAGCGTGTACTTTACATACAACTACAGCCAATGAGCCTTGGTAAATTACGAATAAACAAATTTCATATATATATATAATCTCAGAGCTCACAAAGAAGCCATACAATCTCAACAAGGTATGCGTTTATGATCCGCATAAATATTTTTATTGCACTTTTCGCATATTAATTTTGTCATTCTTCGTTTTTTGTAAGGAGAGTATGATCATACTTTTCTATCGCCACGAAGACGATTAGGTTGCTGGATACGTTGTTGGTGGCTGTTACCAGCTGGTGGCATCACATTCCGGCATCTGCATACCGTACTGTTGAGCAATCGTGGGACTGGTTGTGTGAGTCGAATGTGCATCCAAGGCGACATCAATTCGTCAATCAATGTCATGGCGAATGCAAACTTTGTAGGTGCTCTTTGGTTATTCGGAAGATTGTAAGCATAGATGACACAGAATTTGTGAGTAGCTATGGTCACTATGTTATAGAAGAGGGAGAGGGGCCAACGTTTAGTTTTTCTACCACAATTCATATTACTGCACACTTGGCCCAAGGTTTCCACTGCTCATTTTGTAGAATTATAATTCATTACAATTTGTGGTTTGCCAGTTTCTTAATTTATGCTGTTGTCATAATGCATCGTAGAAATAATAATACCCATTTTATTTTTCCTGGTTAGTTTGAACGAAACTGCGGTGATGTCCTCGGAAAACAAGAAGCAGCTCGAGCCGGGGGCCCTATTCATGAACATGGGATCTGTAAAATCATACGGTAGTGCTCGCTTATTTTTCTTTATTATCCCAAGCATAGTTATTCCATGACTGGTGAGCAGGGTCTTTGCAAGAGGTATGCTACTGAACCAGTTGTCACACGTCATGTTACTGTTAGAATTGGTCAGAGGCTCCACAAGTTACGTAGTGATGAATTCACTAAAGGACATTTCTCTTGGGAGCGTTGCTTTGCCGGTGTATATTTCAGCATTGAACATGTAGCTTGTTGAATGATCGCATATCATGAAGATTTTAACCCCCTTACTTATTGGGTTTCGATGGAAGGTACATCTTGAGAGAACAACGGCCTCTAAATTCAACCAGCTGCTCGTCAATAGTGACATAAGGGCTTGGTCTGTAGTTGCTTCTACAATTTATAAGGCATGGGTCCCATATGGCAAACAAGAGAGCCAATCTGCCTATCTACCCATTAACAGTAATATGGAATTTGTGAGCACGAATGTAGATGGAATCAAGAAAGAAATAATTGCAATGAATACCGAAATCAGTAATCATCAGCAGAACATGACAGAGGTGCAGTCAAATGTAGGAAGCATAAATAGTCGTTTCGAGATGATAGTAGAGACGTTCGTACAGGAACTGAAACAGACTCTTGATCTCGTTATTGAAAGTAAAGTAATTGAAAAAGCAGAATTACCACGAAAGGCGATAGGAAACAGGTTAACATTTTGGAAACTTTACTATCAGATCTCAATACGAGAGTGAAGAAACAATCGACTATGTGTGACGAGGGAAGTGGAGAAGTTGGCGAGGAGCCCTTGCCAAGTAGTTACAAAAGTAACATAGTATACGTATACTTGAACTCATTGTGTTAGTCAAGAGAAATATTACCTTATTCGTTTCTATAAAATAAAGCAAATCTCTCTTCAAATTCTACTCTGTACCCACTTCTTCCACAGTCTCTACCAAAGAAAGATGGCAGTTTTTTTCTTTTTCTTTTTTTAAAGATCACCGTTTCTGTACGTCTAAGTAAATTGTGAGTAATAATCATAATACTGGGTTAACATGAGTTATGTTATTGAAAATGTACCTTACACATGATGAATTATCTGTAATGATTTATTTATGTTGCACCAGCTTAATTCCGCTGGGAAGCGAAAGTTAGGTGATGCGTCAATGGCACGCCATCAGCGTCATGCCACATAGATGTCAGCATCCTTTATATTAGAACCTGCCATTTAAATTACTTTATGGATGAAGTGCGATTATTGTTGCTACCCATTGCTAGAATAATCTGACTTCGTACATAAAACTAATTAGACTGCTGGTTCTAATAGGAAGGACGCAAATATGCATGTGGTAGCAACTTTATGGTGTAGTTTCAGTAAAATAATGACTCATTTTAACCTAATATTAACATTATTATTGACAATTAACTTAGAGGTAAGAAAATAGCGTACTTAAGTATATACAGTGAAGTGCAAAGGAACTGGTATAGGCGTGCGTATTAAAATATAGAGATATGTTGACAGGCAGAGTACGGCGCTGCGATCGGCAACACCTACATGGTATAACAAGTGTCTGGCGCAGTTGTTAGATCGGTTACTCCTGCTACAACGGCAGATTATCGTGGAGTTATAGTCGGCACACGAGTGATGGGGCACGGACTCTTCGAGGTAGCGATGAAGCGGCGATTTTTCTGTACGACCATTTCGCGAGTGCACCGTGAATATCAGGAATCCGGTAAAACTTCAACTCTCCTACATCGCTGCTGTCGGAAAAAAGATCCTGCAAGAACGGAACCAGCGACGACCGAAGAGAATCGCTCAAAGTGACAGAAGCGCTAAAGTTCCGAAAAATACTGAGATTTCAATGCTGCGCCATGAACAAGTGTCAGCGTGCAACCATTGAACGAAACCTCATCGATATGGGCTATCGGAACCGAAGGCCCGATCGTGTACCCTTGATCACTGCACGCCATAAAGCTTTACTCCTCGCCTGGTTCCGTCAACACCGACATGGGGCTGTTGATGACTGGAAGCATGTTCCCTAATGGGACAAGTCTCGTCACAAGTTGTGTCGAGCGGATGGACGTGTACGGGTATGGAGACGAACTCATGAATCCTTGCACCCTGATTGTCAACAGGGGACTGTTCAAGCTGGTGGAGGCCGTGTAAAGAAGTGGGTCGTGAGCAGATGAGTGATATGGGGCCGCTGATACGTCTAGATACGTCTCTGACAGATGACGGTGACACGTACGTAATCATCCTGTCTGATCACTTGCATCCATTTATGTCCATTGTGCATTCCGATGGACTGGGGCAATTCCAGCAGAACAATGCGACGTACCACACGTCTAGAAATGTTAAAGAGTGGCTCTAGCAACACTCTTGTTAGTTTAGCCACTTCCGCTGGCCACCAATATCTCAAGACGTGAACATTATTGAGCATATCTGGGATGACTGGCGGCGTGCTGTTCAGAAGAGATCTCCATTCCCTCGTACTCTTACGGCTGTGTTACAGTTTCGAATGAAAATTCTAGCTGCATGAGCATTTTCGCGAGACGTAATACACATAAAGATGAAAATCAAGTTTACTTCGTAGTTTTCTTCATTTCAATAATCTTTATTTATAATATTTTATAGACGATCGGTGATTAAGAGTTATAATTACATGATATCTAGCTTTGAATGCCATATGTAATCATAAATACGACATGCATTATAAATAATAACCCACACGTTTTTCTTAGCGTAAATATGATGAGTTTTATATGTCAATGAAAAGGTTATCGATCTGAACGGTTAAGAAAACCAAAAAAATATTTATAGAAAGGTGACTCCTACCAGCGATTACAACTCCCGTGCGCTACCTATCTTTTTTACTATCTTTACGTATTTTCCCCTTCATAGAAAAGCCACGTGCAACACACATCTTCGAACATTAAATCGACTGGGATTCGAACCCGATCCCCTGAATGTGGCAACAGAGTGTACCATCATAGTGCTACGCTGAATGTCGAATTAGCAACCTTACTTTAGAATATTAAAGGCACCTCACTATTTTTGAATGGATTTTCTCGCGAATTTTTGAGAGCTCTATCGAACTGCTTTGGAAAATTAGTGTTTGAGTTCAGAACTTGACGCACCATAAAAACATAAAAAAATTCCTAAATTCTTGTAAGTACAATCTGTTTTCAGTATGTAGCTACACATGGCACAACTATCTTATTTAAACACCTCATTACTGGTTATTTAAACACCTCATTGGTGGGGCAGATTATTTTCTTGATGTTATGCCCTAGCTCACGACGACTCCGTTCGCAAATAGCCTGCGGAAGGAACTGGTGGGGGGGTAGGATGGACGGCAGGGCGCTGCGGGTGCACTCGGCGCTCCACCTCAGTTCCGGCTGCACAGCACTCGCGTACTGAGCTCATACCACTGTCAGTCGCAGTTCTGTGTTTGTTGAAAACTATTTTCTGTGAGTAATATAATTTTTGAGTCGGAAACATTTCATGAGTGTTTCGCTTTCTCCTGTACCCGGTCTCAGAATAACCTGGATGGGGTTTGTCCATTAGGTTTGCGTGGTAAGTCTTTCGTTCAGTCATTGTAATTCTGTAAGCAATAAGACAGCAAGCCTTTGATCTTAGTTGGATTGGAATGTGCACTAGAACAATACAGAATTTCTTAGCCTTAAGAGTATCACTAGTGCTGATACTGTGTGTGTTTACAGTTAATCGGAATTGTCAAAATTATCCGTCGCAGTTAGACTTGTACATGACAGAACGCAGTGCCTCTAATATCGTTTTCATTTAACTTCAGTTGCCATTGAACTGTTCTGTTAATGTTCGGTATACTGGAGCGATTGAATGGATTTAGCAGAATATCTTCCAGCTACTGTTTCATTGATTCTCATCGACATTCGAGGTGTCTCAACACTAGCCGTATCTAAAGGTAAGAATTTTTTCTCAATTCGTGAAAATTGTGGTGGATCCGAAATCCGTCCCTATCTTCACAGCTTCAAATTGGTCTAACCTAATTAATTTTTCTAATCTATATCATATTTACCGTTGAATGTGGACAATATTTCACTATTGCAATTTCGACCTTCGCGCAATTTTCAAGTGATGCACCAAAAGATTTCGCTTCAGCACGTGCTAGACTTTGTATTCCTCCGACATGTATGCATGTCATCTTCAAAACTACTCCTTTTGCTGTAGAAATACAATAACCTTAGATGCGTGTGAAACCCTGTACGGCTCAAAATTGAAGCATTTCACCCTGTTCACGAAGCACAGAGCTTTGCACCAGTCTAACTTTACTATATTTCTACGCTGAAAAGACGTATTTTTGACGATGACATGTATACACGTCAGATGATTTTCAAGTCTGACTTTGGTGAAGCGAAATCTTTTGCAGTGCCACTTGAAAATGACCAGAAGTGCGAAATGACAATAGTGAAATAAATAGTTTCTACGATCAACGGCGAATATGATGTCCAGTAGAAAATTCTACATAACTGAGGAGCCCAACGATGAGGAGCTAGTCAGTGACTCCGGCATGCTCTAGTATATTTTTGTTCATTTTCAGTATTCAACTGTTCTGCATTCTGCGATAGGACTTACGTAGTTTCCTATCAAAACTTTGTCTTTTAGTTAGCTAGGATATTATTGTGTGGAAACGCTTCAGGTATCCAAAGTGAAGCAGGTTAGCTGAAGGCAAATATGGCAAAAACAATAGCGTTTCTCAATTACGTAGCAATAATCCCTTTTTACGTGCGGTCTCACTACAGAGTAGTTAACTATCCCTTTCATGATTTACTCTCATCTGAGATACCTTTCCATCTACAATGATAATTACTTTGCATTTTACTGGTGTTGAAAGATCGTTCTTCCTGGGCAATGTTCTTTACTTTGGAGACTTCAGGCGTACATGTTAGATATTACTTTGGTGTTGACGTGAGCTGAATCACAGTGTGAGTAACACGTTGTTTCTCGTATTTTATTTTATTATATAACTGTTATTATGCATAGCATGCTGTGAGTACCATTCTAATCGTGTAGTCTGTTTTTGCGTTTTTTATAATTCTTCTCGGTTGTGACCTGCAAGATCGAAACTGAAGCAGTAAATATTTTAAATTAATAACTTGACAGTAAACTACGACCATGATGTCATTTACAAAAAATCAAGAAAAAATACCTTTCTTGATTCCTTTTTTAACTACTGCTTCACTTTCATGTGTCTGACTACTTAAACTGCAGTTGGGTTCCTGTGCAAGCTATAGATAATTTTTTGCCCCCTTATTTTATCCTCACTAACTTTGGAATTTCAATGTGTGTATTGTAGTCAATATTGTCTAAAGACTCCTCCAAATCCACAGATAATACAATTATCGGTTTACTTTTCTTTAATCTATGTCATAAGATAAGTCGTAGTCTAAGAATTGCTTCACTCTCTCCTACATTTTTCCAGACTCAGATCAGACTGTCCCGAGGTCGGCTTCTGTCGATCTTCACATTGTTCAACCAGAACGAAATGAACTGGTAGTACGGCGAAGTTATTCACCTCTGAGCAGGTGTCTTTTTAGGCAGTGGGCGTATTACCATTATTTGACTAATGCGGATATGTCGTCTGTCTCATGTATCCTACTTACAAGTAGAAGCAGATCAGTCGTGCTGGTTTTCCCCAAATTCGCTAAAATTCTTAGCCTCGTTTCACCTTAGGTATGCCAGGGTATTGTTATATTGTTGTTGCAATATCACTTCTCCTATCTCATCTTCATCTTCTTTCTCGTCCTCTCTCGATAATGTTCTCTTCGTGTAAGTTTCCTTTGTGTAACCTTTCAGATGAAGCCTTTAGTGTCTTATTTAGTACTAGCTTGGCCTCGGAACTCTTCATATGCACACAACTTTAACGTTTTCCCCAAAAGTTTCTTTAATTTTCCTGTAAGTGGTATCTATCTTTCCCATAATCATGAATGCTACTATAGATTAGCGTGTTTCCAAAATCAATCCCCACATCGCCTGTTTTACACTGGATGTCAAATTAATATTTCAGTCACCAATGTATACTACTAGTTGCTTTATTCTTTCCGTTATTGCCGTTCCTGCTTTTGTCAATTAATATCAGTACATCGTGTTCTACCAAGTATTTTTTTCTGGATCTTGTTACATTTCCTGTTTGATCCTCTAGTGCCGAAGTATTTCATTTCTCAAGGCTAGCGATTCACCTGATTTTCTATTCCTTTATCATGTCAATAACTGCATTATGTATTCTTTGAAAATTTCAACCTTCTCCAGTTTATCGATGGAAATTTTTTTCAACTTGATATTTTCCTGCAATGATTCAGCTTTACAGTGCAGTCCTTAAACAAACAATTATGGACAAAGTCCACTTCTGTTCGTGAAAATATATTACTGCTTTAAACCTGATTTCTAAAACTTTTTTAATATTAAATAATCAATCTGAAAGGTTTCGGTACCTTAAGGCCTTTTCCACGGATGCATCATTCCTTAGCCAAGTGTTTAAAAGATTGAATTTTGCTCTATGCTAAATTCTTAAAACTGTCTTTCCCTTTAAGCTTTTTCGGCGTGTCATGAAATACCACTATGGTTATTAACAAGGTAATGTGGGAATCAGTGTCTGGATAGTGTGAGTGGATAACATCAGGGGATATTTATTATGAGTAATTCGCTTTATGGTAGTAGGGAAACGATTAACATACTCCAGTACCTCAGTTACCCGAAGAGCTGGTTACCTATTTGCGACCCTAGTGAAATTGTTCACAAATAGCTCAGAAAGCATAATATAGGAGCAAATCAGAAGACGCAAGATAACAAGATTTAAACATGCAAGCTGAATGGCTATGGTGAATCTCCATGCATCAGAACGGAAATCATTCACGCACATCTAGCTCTGTGGAGTCTAGGTGGAATTCGACCCACAACCATCAAGACGACTGGAGCCGTTTGCACTGAGTTACGAAATGAAGGTTCGATTTAACTGAAATGTGATTTTAGAAACATCATAGAGTGCCTCGAAGTGTTAAAGGGCGATCGTTAAAAACAAATTGGCAAACTCCATTTTTTTGTGTGGACCGTGACCTTTTTGAATAACTAAAATCCGCCGCTGGCATATTATACCAGTAGTGACCAATACCTGATCGTTGGGAGCGAACGATTTTTGGAATATTGAAGGCGCACATTCGAAATCCAGATGTAAATTTTCGATTGGCACGGTACATAACATGAACTGACTGTTGAGAGTGACTGATCGTACGTCTGAATGCCATAAATCTATTAGACCCGATTGGACACTCAATTTGTATCCTAACGGTGACTATGTGGGACTTTTCATTCGAACACTGTTTCTCATTTAGTA